>NC_134487.1:257276944-257434444 GCF_040206685.1 Ascaphus truei | reverse complement strand
TACATATTTTTAATGTGTGTGTTAAACCTCCCTGCCTCGACTAATCTATGTAAAAACCCTCCCCTATTGTGTGTGTTAAACTTCCCTGCCTTGACTGTAATCTATGTAAAAAACCCTCCCCCTATTGTGTCTGCTAAACTTCCCTGCTTTGACTAATCTGTGTAAGCCCCCCTACTCCTATTGTGTCGGTTAAATCTCCCTGCCTGTGTTTCTGTGCGTGCAGTGTACTGTATGTAAATGTGGGGAGGGGGATCCCGTGTAAATAACCACACCCACACCCACTACCCACTACCCACAATAAAAAAAATTCACACACAGCAGCAGCACAATAAATAAATAAATAAATCTAAATAAATAAATAAATAAATACATGAATATAAATAAATACATTTAAAATACATTTTTTATTCATAGTGTACATGTGCAGGGGGTCTCCGGAGCTGAACCATCTGTGGTTTCCTCGGGTATCCCACGGGTACCAGGCTGGTGGTTCCATGGGTGACACATGCGGGGATGAAGCTGTGTGGTCCCACTTCTGTGGGGGCACCGCCAATCCGTAGTCTGCGGGGATGAAGCTGTGTGGTCACACTTCTGTGGGGGCACCGCGGACCCGTAGTGAGCACCCGTGAGTTCCCCAGACCCCCGTGGGAACCACCCGAGGCCCCGCAGACAATCTCTCTTGCTGACCCTTTCCTCTGCTCACTTCCTGTCCCTCTTCCTCTCTCTTGCTGATCCTCTCCTCTACTCACTTCCTGTCCCTCTTTCTGTCTCTTGCTGATCCTCTCCTCTACTCACTTCCTGTCCCTCTTTCTGTCTCTTGCTGATCCTTTCCTCTACTCACTTTCTGTCCCTCTTTCCTCTCCTGTGGGGGGGCACAGGGGGTGGGTAATGTATTTAATAAATAGAATGATGTTTATTGTGGGTCACTGTGTTGTTTTTATTGTCGGTACTGGGGGTGGGGGGGTGTGGTGTTTCCCCAACGGTATGTGGGTAGGCCTCCCTTGTATTCTGGTTGGTACTTATATATTGATTTTTGTTGACTTGATTGCTTAAAATAGTTGACTTGTTTGGAGTTATCTGTATTTTGCTTGCAATGATATTGTTCACATTCATTTGCAGAATGTATATGGTGCATAGATTTTATGCATCATAAATACAATGTAAATGCAATGTATTGATTGGAATGTGAGGTTTTTCTTTGTCATTTGATGATTTAGATTTTAAGATCAGTTAGGATTATTAAAGGAAATTCATTGTAATGTAGTGTGTCTGTATGGAGAAGTGTTATTTGTAGGACAGTATGGTTTTGATAACCCTTCTACATTTATTTGTATATTGGTTCATCATGTGTGTGTATATACTGTATATATACAGTATATATATACTGTATACAGTATTATATATATATATATATATATATATATATATATATATATAGATATATATATATATATATGTATAGGGATTGTTATTGTATATAATAAATAAATAAATACATGAATAGAAATAAATATATATGTATATATATATACAGTATATATATATATATATTTATATATATATATATATATATATATATATATATATATATATATATATATATATATATATATACTGTATATATATACATATATATTTATTTCTATTCATGTATTTATTTATTTATTATATACAATAACAATCCCTATACATATATATATATATATATATATATATATATATATAATACTGTATACAGTATATATATACTGTATATATACAGTATATACACACACATGATGAACCAATATACAAATAAATGTAGAAGGGTTATCAAAACCATACTGTCCTACAAATAACACTTCTCCATATAGATATTCTCCAATATACATATATATTTATTTCTATTCATGTATTTATTTATTTATTTAGATTTATTTATTAATTGTGGGGCTGCTGTGCGTGAATTTTCTTTATTGTGGGTAGCGGGGGTGGGTGAAGGGGGTGTTTTGCCCTTGGTGTGAGTTTAGGACTTGCGGGGGGGTAGCGGGAGGGGTTAACCCCTTCATGACCGTAGCGGTATTAACTGCAACGGTCGTGAAGGGGTTAAGTGCACCCGCAACCCCTCCGCAAGTCCTAAACTCACACCAAGGGCCAAACACCCACTTCACCCAAACACCCCCTTCACCCACCCCCGCTACCCACAATAAAGCGGGCACGGTGGGTTAACCCCTTCATTGCCTTAGCGGCTATCAGCTATGGTAATGAAGCAGCATTTCTGTATTTTTAATAATATTGTGCAGGAGCAGGGGGTCCCCTGAGCTTTGATTTCTGGCTCAGGGAACCCCCTGCTCACTGTAAAATATTATTAAAATACAGAAATGCTGCTTCGTTACCATAGCACATAGCTGCTAAGGTAAGGAACGAGTGTTTATTTATATGTAACGGGTGGACCCCCTTGTCTGACCCCCCAATTTCACATTGGCCCGTGTGGTCTAACCGGTCCCCATTACGTGATCGTGTATGGTGGTGCACCTGCAAGTAACAGGACTCCTGAGTCTCTCGCTTACATCATGTGCAGCGCCTCCACCTCATCAGGATCTATGCTTCCGCAGGGAGATGGTCCTGGTGAGGAACTCCTTCTCGGTGGTGACTGCCACTGCTGAGTAATCTCACTCACACAGTGGGGGTTTCTTTAACAAGGGCATCTTTATTGATGATCTGATTACATACAGTAGACTGCCCCATGCAGCTCTCAGCTTCAGCCGCACATTCCTCCGTGCTGTCCCTTTGCCAGGTACTGCCCTCCTCAATTGGAGTGGAATCCCCTCCCGCTTTAGGGAGATCAACCCTGTGCCAGGTCCCTGGACACAGTGTGGCCTAGATAGGCTTGATTAGAATTTTCGTGCCACTAGTTACAGCACTAGGGTCACGAAACTTTATTGCACTCCTGGTGCAACAACTGCAATCACTGCTTTTCAACAACAACTAACTGACAGTGTTGTGCCCTTTATACCTCAGGGGTCAGGCACATCTCTAATGTCACTCTACACTCTACTCAGAGCATGTAGCCACTCCCATCTGCCAACAGAGAAGATGTCTGCAGTCCATTATTATGCATGGCTACATACTCCCCCCTTTGGTGTACCTTGCGCCAGGAAACACTGCAAAAGAACGTACAAATAACTTGTTAAACATCATTACTGTACGTTCACATAATAATGCTACTGTATAATGTTTGCACGCACTGACCAGCAGGGAGCGCTAAAGAAAAGGCAGACCACTCTATCTGAGGACCTAATAATAGTGTCGAGGGTCTGGTTTCTTCACCTCCCATCCCGCTGCATCGCTGACTGTCACGCTATATTCCCGGGGCAGGCCTCGTTCATTACAGTACACTACTTTATTCATGTAGATACTGCATCCGATCTTCCAAACCCTCATTAGTTGGGAAACCCTCTGCTCAGCCTGCATCCCCTTAATGGCACCTCCCTTATTGACAATATAATACTCTATGTCAGTCCGGAGCCATCTCTCCCGATTCTCCTCTATCTCCCTCGAGGGTACTTTCCCGAGAGCATAGACGGGACAAACACGGCGCAGCCACGGCTTTCACGCCATTCCACAACAGGCTCACAAAAGTCTCTTCTGTATCTTGTTCTTCTTCCACGCACAGATCATATGCGTGTTCTTCCTCTAATCGCCATCCTGGACCTTCTGCGCTGTGCAGATCCTCAATTCTTGCGGTTCTTTCTCGATCTTTGAATACGGGGTTTGTGTACATGGAGCTCCGCTCTGCGGGGCAGCTACCACATCAGTACAATAAACATGCCTTGATGCACCACCTTGTGTACTTAACGTAGATCTGACTCGTGTTTGCACTACCTCAGGCTAGGCTCACTCTTTCTGTGTCTACTGTATCGCTTTCCTCCAGTCTGTGCTCCTTGGTAAGTGATCTGGAATGGAGACTAGAGTACTCTGGCTCTTCCATGCAGAACATTGGGCGTCTACCTACTGTTGGCTAGCCTAGTGCGGACCCTTCCAGAATTCCTGCCCTAAGTTACCAGTTTATCCCTTCAGGCGTCCCCCGCTAGCGCTACCTCAAGGTGACTAGAACAGCAATAGCCTCCTGCTCCAGACTCACTAACCCCTAGCATGATCCCAAGGCGTCGTTGTGGCCTGCAGCTCCAGCAGCTCCCTGACTACCCCTGGTTTCGTCCCACGCAGCACAAAGTGGCAGCAGACACTCTCCCTGTTTCCTATTGTGTGCCTAGCAAAAGCCTGTCCTGTTGACAGGTATCTAAGCAGCGCCTCCAAATGTAACGGGTGGACCCCCTTGTCTGACCCCCCCAATCTCACATTGGCCCGTGTGGTCTAACCGGTCCTCATTACGTGATCGTGTATGGTGGTGCACCTGCAAGTAACAGGACTCCTGAGTCTCCCGCTTTAGGGAGATCACCCCAGTGCCAGGTCCCTGGACACAGTGTGGCCTAGACAGGCTTGATTAGAATATTCGTGCCACTAGTTACAGCACAAGGGTCACGAAACATTATTGCACTCCTGGTGCAACAACTGCAATCACTGCTTTTCAACAACAACTAACTGACAGTGTTGTGCCCTTTATACCTCAGGGGGCAGGCACATCTCTGATGTCACTCTACAGGGACTCAGAGCATGTAGCCACTCCCATCCATACACAGGGCACCTCACCAGGGTGTGAGGGAAAACCTCCATAACTACTGCTGGCAGGCCTGTACTTACCAGGGCTTACTGCCAACAGGGAAGATGTCTGCAGTCCATTATTATGCATGGCTACATATATATGTGTTTTATTAATACTGTACATGTGCAGAGGGTTTCCGGAGCAGAAACGTTTTTGTTTTAGGTCCGGGGACCCCCTGCTCCCCGAGATACAGGCCCCTTTAGGTGGTGCCGGTATCCCTCTGCTTTGTTTACATGCCGCGGTCACGTGATCGGGACCTTTAAATGCAGAGGGATACTGGCACCCCCTAAAGGGGGCTGTATCTCGGGGAGCAGGGGGTCCCCGGACCTGAAACCAACGCGGTTCAGCTCCGGAGACCTCCTGCACATCTACACTATGAATAAAAATGTATTTTAAATAATTTTTAATGTGCCGATGTTTGCGCAGAGAGAGCAGCGGATCTCTCTCTGCTGCAAACACATCTCGCCCCCGCCGGCCTATAGTATCATTGATGTGCATACTGTATACAGTACTGTATGTGTACAGTACTGTATGTTAGGGGTTATAGGGGTTGTTGTTATACAGTATATACTGTACAGTATATACTGTATATATACTGCATTACAATTCATGAATTTATGCCATCTGGCGGACACGCGAAGCATTGCAGCCTAGTAAATCCTGAACCATTATCAATTAACACATCAACCGCGCGTCAGCCGGGCATGCACCTAGCTGGGAAGGCAAAAGGAGCCCGGCATGCTCCAGGTGAACAGCGTGCCATTCCTGGAACATGCCAGGTAAAAGCCGGTGATTTGTAAGAATAAAAGCTGCCGCAGCAGTATATATATATATATATACACTGTATATACATACATACATACATACATACATACATACATACATACATACATACATACATAACACAGACACACACACACACACACACACACACAGACACACACACACACACACACACACACACACACACACACACACACACACACACACACACATACACACACACCAACCCCCACATACCGGAGCCAGGAAGGGAAACAGGACAGAGGGAACCAGTGCTCCAAATTGTTCAATCAGTCAGTCGGGGGAACGGAGCAGCAGAGCGCAAGTTTTTTTAAATGGAATGATACCTGGATTCCCCTCCACAGTGCTTGAGCAACTAGTCAATCTGCTTCCATAACTCCCCCCCCTCCTCCTCCTGATGCGGCACTGTGAAGGTGAGAGAGGCAGATTGACGGAGGAGTGCTTCTCCGCATGGGGTCTGCACAGCTAGGCTGTGCAGGACACAGAACGGAGTTCTTGGAGGGGGAAGGTAGGGCTACACTAGATCAATATTAAATTCGCCACACTTTGCCTGCCAATTCGCCACAAGTGGCGAATGGCGATAGGGTTGCCCACCTCAGGCTTAGTGCATAGCCCCCTGAGAGTCTGAAGTGGTGACACCAGGTACTGCAGGTAAATACAAGCTGATCTTTGAAAAAGGGAATATGAGAATCATCAGGGGTTAACCAGTCACTGCAAACATTTTAAAGAAAAATGCACTGGCCGCAGCAGCAAGAGTTCTACCCTTATCAGAAATGTTTCTGAATGCAATAAGTCTTCCCTATCTGTACAGGGGTTGCAGTGGAGGATTTGCTTTAGGAAACTAAAAAAAAAACCTTTTCAACTGGGATGCCCACAAAAAGAAAAAGTGAACTATTCTCAGGGACAAAAATAAGGATGTAACAAACCCTGCAGAAAAACTTGAAGCAAACATTTTTAGGGATCCACAATTTCCAAACACCAAGAGAGTACTTCTCTTCAACCCAACTGTGACGGGAGACGCACTTAATAACACATTTATATTTCGTGGATCCTGATTCAGCAGAACAGGTTGAGCAAAATAAACTGAGATTTATTCCCTTGATAGGCAAACACACGACAACTGCAAAATACACTTAATAATTACACTTACGGGTATAGGAACAGGGGGTAATGTCCGGAAAGGTGCAAAACAACAGAAGATTGTCTTTTAAAATGTAGTCCTTTTGCAAATTGCCAAATAAATAGCCAGTCCAATCCTTCTGTGAAAGTGCAAAGTCTTTTCTGGTTCTTTCGAGTTCGTTCTGGAATCCCCTTGGACATCCTCTGCTCACTGCTGCTGGCTCTGAGGTGACAAAAGCAGCATCTGCCTGGGACATCCCTCTTGGTTGTGGCTCCATGGCTATGCTCTGTTCCTCTGTGTGGGCCAGCCCAATCTGGGTTACTGGCCCTGCAGCTTGTGAACGTTGCCCCTGATGGGGTCCCCCAGACCACTCACAGTCCAGGCAATGTGGCCGGATGTGGCCCACCTTGTGGCAATGATAGCACCGTCTCTCAAGCTTGAACTCCCCAGTATAGGGCGTGTCGCTGCCCACTGCATGTTTGGGAGTCCGCTGAGGTGCAGACAGGTCCCCTCTAGCCGGAATGGCTGCCTCTCTGGGGACTGCTGCATTGCTCACCAAGGCTCTGCTGGTTACATATTCATTTGCTGGCTCTGCTGCTTCAACATCAGTTACTCTGGGAACGTCCTGTTCCCCGCAGACAAGGTGGGAGTGAGGGGGCCTTCCAAGCGCTGTCGACAGGAGCTGTAGTTGCTGTTCATAGCTAAGCCCTTCTCCCCAGGCGGTGAGGAGTGCAATGAGCTCAGAGGTAGCAAGTGCGGTCGCCGCAGCGACTGATCCATTTGCACCCCCTGACCCCATGCTACCCTCTTCCAAGCGGTCACTGACATCCTCCCACTGTCCTTGCAGCCCCGGAGCTGGAGGGACCTCCTGCCCTCTGGGCTGAGTACTGTCTGCTGCCACAGCAGCTGGCGGGGCCATCCTGCCCTCATATTCTTCTAAATCCTCCTCCAGCTGACTCTTTGAACGACCGTCTTTCGTGAAACCGTATCCCACACATCTCTCCACTATCTGCGCCTGGTTCCAGGTACAAAACCTTCCTGAGCGTGAACTTATTGTTCCACTGGGGTATGGGTCCAGAGACCAGTGAATTATCTCGTGCTTCTTTGGAAGTGGGTGTAAGTTGCCACTTGTCTGAGGAGCTTGCAATCTACAAGGTCCTCACTATATTACAGAGCCGCAGGACAATGCAATATAGGCTTAATCATTATCCCACCACTGCCACCTGTTTTAAACGCTTGTGACGGGAGACGCACTTAATAACACATTTATATTTCATGGATCCTTATTGAGCAGAACAGGTTGAGCAAAATAAACTGATATTTATTTCCTTGATAGGCAAACACACGACAACTGCAGAATACACTTAATAATTACACTTACGGGTATAGGAACAGGGGGTAATGTCCAGAAAGGTGCAAAACACCAGAAGGTTGTCTTTTAAAATGTAGTCCTTTTGCAAATGGCAAATAAATAGCCAGTCCAATCCTTCTGTGAAAGTACAAAGTCTTTTCTGGTTCTTTGGGGTTCGTTCTGGAATCCCCAGGGCTAACAAAATCCTGAAGCAGGGCAAGTTTACTTGTTGCGATGTTTTTAACCCCTTGCGTTCTGGAATCATAGCCACTGTACTTAGATCTTATCCGCTTGAAGGTAACAAAAGCAACAACAACAACACAGGAATGAGGGGTACAGGCCTTTTTAAGGATAAGGGCCTGTGGGGTTTACATTAGCCTCATCCCATTGGCAAGGAATTATCTTCCTCCTATCAGAACCTGCCATGTCACATGAGCAAATCCTCCAGCCAGCCCAGGTAACTCTGACCATGCTCAGTAAGCAGCTTGGTAGCACTGCTAAGTAAAAAGGGGCCACTCATTTCTGGGGACGCAATGTCTGGAGTTTGGTCCCAAGGTGTGGAATATCCAGGATGAGTAACAGGATCTGCTACTCAGAAACATCCTGATTAAGTGACACTGTAAGACTCTGGGGTCTTTCATCCCCTAGACGCATCGGCATCTCCCAACAGGGGGTTCTTGTATGCATAACATTTGTTCCTTAATGCATTCCACAGGCAGGCAGAAAAAAATAGCATCATGCCGGTACATTTTAAAACTACAACTGAAAGGCACTTCATCAAAAATATATGTTTCCCTTATGACAAAGTTATATTTTTAATATATGTGTGCTTGAGGGGTTACACTGAGGCTGCACACCAAAAATCAGGGTGCTGGCTCACTCCGTTGCTAAATTAGCAGTCTTAATGGAACGGCTCCTGTTATTCAGCACTGCAGGTAGGGACAACAATGCATAGAGGGGAGAATGGTACATGGGAACAGCATATAAAATTAACCCCTTCATCCCCAATACGAAATAGGGGTAACAGCTGAGCACACTGCCTTTATTAATGCGCTGATTGCCCCCATTTTCGCCACACCAACTGTCACGAGAGACCAGTTTATCAACACCATTTTATACCAGGATCATTGATTGAGCAAGGAGATCAAATAAATTGTCGTTTATTAACAGGGAAACACATATACACAATGTAACACAATTTACTGGGTTAATACACTTACTGGGAAAGGGGCTAACAAATAAATGTATCCTCTAAATGAAATTCACAAAAATGACATCTGTAGGAGCCCTTTTCCTTGAAAGGTAGGTACTTACGAAAGTCCTGGAACTGATTTCGGCATGCAATGAAAGTCGCGACCGCTACGTTCTCAAAAGCAGGACTAAGAAACTTTTCTGAGTTGAAAATTCTTGAAGCCGGCTCGCGTCTATTCAGTACAGAGCATCTTTGAATTTGCCGCTGTTGGTTTGGTGCTTGGAATCTGCGCTCCTGATTGGCTGCAAGTCCCCTTATGGGTTTCAGTGTCTCCTTCGTTAACATCTACAGCCTATCAGAGCGTGGTAATTATCCTGCCAGCCAATCATCGATTTGCCGGTGTTGTAAAGCCAGGAGGGCATCTTTTCTAATGTTATAAAGGGGCATGCGCCAACCTGGCACCTCTGCCTCTTTGCATATCTAGCCAACCCGCTGTTGAGGCTCCACAGAGTCTGGGTTCTGACATATGGTGGCCAGATAGCCCTGTGTTAGCCCAGGATGTGGGTACTCAAGCAGAACTGCAGTACCCTCCTTTTCTAACACCTTGGCATCCCTGAGGCTTTCAAGTCCCGACTCTGCATAGACCCATAGGCACCAAGCTTGGTAGCCATCTGGTCTGCCCGGAATCCATGACTTGGAAATTCCACAGATCATTTACAGGTTACCAGTTCATATACCTATTAAATATAATTTTTTTTTTTTTTTTTATAACTTATATTTTATTGAGAAATGCGTGCATAGTATACAATACAACATTTGTGTTTGGAATGACAGCCTGTGTACATAGGATATAAATACACTAATCTGGATCATTTGAACATTGATGTAATCACAGAAGAATCGTATGACTTTTTGGTCCCTACTCGGCCGTACGGCGTATAGGAAAATAATAAGGTAAGAGAAGTAATAAAAAGGGGTCAAAATACAAACCAAGAAAAAAAAAGGGGAGGGGAAGGGGAGGGGGGTTAGGAGCAGGGAAGGAGGGGGGGGAGAACTTGACTCTGGATTTGTCTATACGGTACTATTGTTTATAGTCTCTGCCTACCTGCTTTGATGTGTGGCTGCGAGTTCTGCCACTCCCAAAAGAGAACGCATCTCTTGATATTAATGCCAGATTGTGGCACTCTCGACCCCAGCCAGGGATATCTTGCCCAAGCCATGGCGTCCAGACTTTTAGGAAATTGTCACCAGTGTCGTTAACTAAACTCGTTAACTTTTCCATCTGACAGATAAACCAAATGCGATTCCGAATCTTTGGGATGTTTGGTATATCGGGGCGTTTCCACAATGCTGCGATCTCGCATCTCGTTGCGAGTGCAAAATGTGCAATTAGCTTGGAACTTGCTTTTGATAAGCCCGGTAACGGTCTGTTCAGAAGGAACAGCCACGGGTCAGGGGGAATAGCGAGGTCAAAAATCCTCTGGATCCAATTTCTAATTTCTTCCCATATAGTGGATATTTTGGGGCAAGACTACAGCATGTGTAACAAATCTGCTGATCCTCTGCACTGTTTGGGGCACAGTGGGGAGGATCCCGGCATATATTTAGATAATTTTAGTGGGGCGAGGTACAACCTCATGAGGACCTTATATGCGTTCTCTTTTAGTGTGGTGCAGATGGAGCTTTTTGCGGAGGCCAGGTAGATGACGCTCCATTCCTTATCTTCCAGCATTTCCCCTAAGTCTGTTTCCCATCTGGTTCTGTATGAAGGGGTCTGTTGTCCTGTACCTGCCGAACGGCTACTTCCCCGGTTATCGTTGATATAAGTCCCTTAGCGTCTGTGTCAGCCAGACAGAGCTTTTCGAATTTTGTCATAGGGGGGTATGGGGCGGATTTGTTAAAAAATGCTCTAACCTGGAGGTATTTAAAGAATTCTGAGTGAGGCATGTCTTTTTCTAATCCAAGATGATCGAATGTTTTAATCTTCTGATTGAATCCCTCCAGGTCTTTTATTCGTTTATAGACTTTTTGTTTCCAAATCGAGATACTGGTCCCTGCCATGCCGGGTGCGAACATTGGATTGTTCCAAATGGAGGACATCAGCGAGTGCTTTGATGTCAGGGAATTCTTAGTTTTAGTCGCTTCCCAAACCGATAACGAGTTGGTCATTGAGGTTGAGCGGTATTTCTTTGCGGTTATTCACCGTTCTGGGTAACCAAATCAAGCTGCTAAGCTCCAATGGGGAGCATGCAGCATTTTCCAGCTCCACCCATCTTTTCAATTGAGGGTTAGAGTGCCATTGAACAATTTGGCTTAATTGGGCCGCTTTATAATACACTGGCGACACAGTTTATTACACTGCGGCCAGATCCGCAAGCCGGGAGATTTCCCGGCTTGCTAGTGGCCGCCCCTCGGCGTGCCGCGCGTCATAGACGCGCGGTCACGCGTCTTCGGGAGCGTGCGCCCCCTGCACGCGCGTCCAGGGGCTCCCCGAGGGAGCCCTGGTGTCCCGCGATCGCGGGACAGCGGCAGGGGGTTCCGGGGGACCCGGCGGACCCGGCAGCGGTAGGGAGAGCGCCCCGATCGGAGGGCGCTCTTCCGCTGCTTCGGCGCGCGCCCGAGAGTGACGGGCTACTGCTGCGGCACAGAACGGGCAAATGCTCGAATAAACTGTGCCGCAGCAGTACGTTAACAGGCAGGGTACCGCTAAACCACCCGCAACAACAGGTCTTTTCATATTGGAGCGATTTATTCTCGTTTTTTTCCTGCCCCAGATAAATTTATATATTTCCGTTTGGAGCGAGAGTATATCTTTTATTTTAAATGGTACAGGGAGTGTCTGGAATAGGTATAGGATACGAGGTAGCAGGTTCATCTTGACACTATGTATCCTACCGATCCAAGATATCCTCTAGGAGGACCATCTGTAGAGGTCTTTTTTAAGAGTCCGAATTAGGTTGGGATAATTTGCACTATAGATGAGGTTGGCCTCTCTGGTGATGTGGATTCCTAAGAACTTTATGTGTTTCTGTTGCCAGTTGAAATCAAAATTCAACCTCAACAGCTTTTCCATGTGACTGGGGAGGTTAATGTTGAGTGCTTCTGATTTAGATTGGTTGATTTTGAATCCAGATATCTTTGAGAATCTGCTCAGGAGGTCTAATAGATTGTGTAATGTGGTGAGGGGTTTTGTTATAATTAAGAGGATACCGTCTGCATACAGGGCCTCTTTGTGTGATTGTGAGTATGCGTTTAACCCTGCAATATCCGGGTTATCTCGTATTCTTGCAGCTAGGGGTTCGATACATAGGGCAAATAGAAGGGGAGATAACGGGCATCCTTGTCGAGTGCCACTCTTAATTTGGAATGAGAGTGAGGGGAAGCCCTGACGTAGCACCCCAGGTGTAGAGTTTGAGTATAGCGACATGAGCGCCCTACTCATCTGATCCCCGAAGACAAATGCTGCGAGAGTCTCCTGTAAATATGGCCAGTCTATCCTATCGAAGGCTCTATCTGCGTCCAGACTTAACAACATGCTTTGGGTATTATTTTTGTTAGCCAATTGTACCAGATCTATGATTCGTCAGGTGTTGTCCGCTGCTTGTCTCCCTGTGATAAACCCAACTTGATCTGGGTAAATAAGTCTGGGAAGGATTAGACACAATCTGTTGGCCAGTAGTTTAGGATAGATCTTAATATCTGTGTTAATTAGGGAGATCGGCCTGTAACTTTTGCAGTCCAGCGGATCCTTGCCAGGTTTATGTATTAGTGATATAGACGCTTGCAGCATATCCCCGGGGATGGGAGCTCCTGCCAGGATTGCATTAAACATGTGGAGCAACCTTGGGGCTAAAAAAATGACAAATTTCTTATAGTAGAGCCCAGAGAAACCATCCGCGCCAGGTGCTTTTGATGGTTTAAGTTCTTTAATGGCCTGAGACACCTCTTCTAATGTGAAATCAGCGCCCAGTGCCTGTCGGTCGCACTCTGTCAATCTCCTCAGTTTCAAGTTAGCTAAGAAATCTCTTAAAGCTGTGCTCGTTTTATGATTATGTGCCACTTTTTCCCCGTCATATAGGGAACTATAGAATTCCCCGAATTCTTCTACTAACCTCTGTGGGTTGGCCGTACAAATGTCAGATTTTAAGCGTATAGCTTGGATATTAAACGTAGTATGCCTGTCTTTCAGTGCTCGCCAGCATCGTATCCGGCCTATTAGCCTTCTCGTAAAACTTCCTCTTAGACCAACTCAATGAATTATTGGCCTTGGAGGTTAGCAATATATTCAATTCAATCTTGGTGTCTTTGATTGCCTGTAGTAATTGTATATCTGGGTTGGTTTTGTGTTTAGATGTCAGAGTGTGTAATTTGTTTTGTA
Source organism: Ascaphus truei (assembly GCF_040206685.1). Lineage (NCBI taxonomy): Eukaryota > Metazoa > Chordata > Amphibia > Anura > Ascaphidae > Ascaphus > Ascaphus truei. The sequence goes on along the minus strand of NC_134487.1, from coordinate 257,420,897 downwards.
GAGCAGTGATTTTGGATTCCCTCTCTCTTTTCCACTTAGCTGTGATGCTAATTATTATACCTCGTAGTGTAGCTTTGTGAGCTTTCCACAGTACCATGTGAAATTCCACAGAGCCTGTGTTTATACGAAAAAACTGCTCTATTTCATTCCCAATCATCGCACAAGTTTCGGGTATCTTGAGGACTGCCTCATTGAGTTTCCAGTTCGCCCCCGGCCGGCTAAGCCGGATATCTTTGCACCTTAGCTCAATTTGTGCGTGGTCCAACCACAAAATATCGTGGATCGCCATATGGGAGACCATCAAAACCAGTCGACACGAGACGAGGAAGTAATCAATTCTGTTGTATGTGCTATGTGGGTGGGAGAAGAACGTGTAATCTCTGTCGGTCGGATGAAGCTCTCGCCATATATCCGCCAGATGGTTGTCCTTGAGGCATTGGAACAAAGACGTCCGTGCCCTTTTATTAGCTGAATCGCCCACTCCTGATCTGTCTAGACCCGGGTGCATCACCATATTAAAAACTCCTGCGAGAACAATGCAGCCCTTTGACACTGAGTGTAGAGTTTGAAAGAATTTACCGAAGAAAGTTGCATCTTGTGTATATGGGGCATACATGGTGGCCAGTGTGATGCACTGTTCATGAATTGAATATGAGGAATCTGCCATCTTTGTCCTTTTTAACTGTTTGAGGCACAGATGGTATGTTATTATTGAAAAGGATGGCTACCCCACGTTTCTTCACAGGCGCTGAGGACGTGTAGAATTGGGAGAAGCCCTTATCCAGAAATTTGGGTGTGTTTGTTCTGCTAAAGTGGGTTTCTTGTAATAGTAATATATCTGCCCGTTTTCTTCTATACTGCTGCGGCCGAGTTTATTCGAGCATTTGCCCATTCTGGGCCGCAGCAGTAACCTGGCGCGCGCCGGAAGGTGCCGGGCGCGCGCCGAAGCCTCGGAGGAGAGGCCCGCCGATCGGGGCTTCCCCCTCTCCTTACCGGGTCCGCCGGGTCCCCCGGAACATCCCGCCACCGTAAGTAGATCCACGCGACACCAGGGCTCCCTCGGGGAGCCCTGGGCACGCGTACAGGCGGCACAGGCACCCGATGATGCGTGACCGCGCATCGGTGATGCGCGGCACGCTGAGGGAGTGCGGCTCGCAAGCCGGGACATTTCCCGGCTTGCGGAATGAGCCGCACTCAAATAAAGTGTGCCGCCTGTGTAATCAGAAAATGCTACCCGCCTTTTGATTGGGCTATTAAAGCCTTTAACGTTATGAGAGAGTAGTGTTAATGCCATATTATGTACCCTGAGGTGTGCCTCGCAGTATTATTCATGTACTTACCCATCTTTGGATATCTAGGGTGTTGTAGTTGTGTGTCTATTTCTTTGTTGTCTTTAGTGGTTCTCTCCCTTCGCCAAAGATAAATCTCCCATCTCTTGGGGGGTGGGAGGGCGGTAAGGGGAGGAATGGAGGGGGGGGGGGATAGGTGAACAAAACGGGGAAAGTCACATGAGGAGCAGAATAAAGTAACAAAATTAAAACATAAAAGTGTAAAAATATAATGTGGGAAGTCAAAAAGAACAAGAGCTCGCCTCGGGAGCCCCCGAGTTTGGCTCTTGCGCCCAGAGGGTAGGTCAGTTGACTCGTTTGTATCTCAGACCCCGAACTCCTTAGTAGGGACTGACGTCCCTGGGATTTGAGTACAGTTCCAGAACGCTGGGAGCTGTACTAAAGTACGGATACTCGGCGTCATGGGAAGCCCTCACTGTCGCAGCGCTATTAGCTAACTTAATCTGTAAACAGCAGATTCTATAACTTTCGCCGCTATATTCTGCTTATATTATTTAACACAATATCCGCACTAATTTATGCTGCAACCCGAACATGAACAATAACAACAAGAATAACGATAATAACAGTAACAGCACTGTAAATAACCGTTCGACCTAGCAGATCCGTGTCAGTACCCGCCCGTGTTCTCGATTAGTAATGATCGAATTAAGTCATCCCTGCCTGACTATGTCTTCTTATCTGGGGATGTGTTAGTGAGGGGTAATATTATGAAGATAGTTATTTCTTCCCCCACTTCATATTGTAGATCCAGTACATGTCTATTGTTAGTCTACTATTTTCTTGCCAGTATAAGTAGACGTCTTTTACTAAATAGTCTGATCTAGACTAACTGTGAGTAGGGTTCGTGTTACGATATATGCATCCCTATTATTATTAGTACGGTAAACCCTTTGCCGATTATGTGCGGGGGTACTGAGAACCCCTGGGTTTGTGTGGGATAACCGTCTACGGGTGTTGGCGTACAGGGGTTATCTATAATGGTCCTCTGCATTTGATGCCCTATGTGACACCCTATATCGTCCTTCTGTGTGTAACAGTATTCCCCCACCCAATCGCAGATAGAGTGTAAGTACGGAGAACTTGGCGTTACCAGGTGTGGTGCGTTACCTGTTAGGCTCACAGGAGGGCTGAGCTTCCGCCGCGGGGAACCTGGGGCACGTATAATACTATGAGTAACCATGTACTCGGTGCGGTACCTCCACCTGCGATAGCTCCCACCAGAGGGGGAGTGGTTCCTCGCAGGACAATATATATATATATATATATCACTACACACACAGCATGTAAACCAACCAATGACTTTACTATTGCAAACGTACTTATGCATATGATAAAAAGGTGTCCCTCCCTAGAGGAGACACTAACTACTGCGTCTCGCAGGATGCAACCTCCTTCCACTGGGTGATCCCACCCTGTGTCCAGTAACCCCACACAATATATCCCGTGAAGTGATATAGATGTGTGTGACTGCGAAGCCACTAGTCCTGTGTGAGTACTCTGTTGGTGCACTTTACAACGATATCTGCCCTGGCTCCAGTCAAGGGTGCCACTATGCCACTGGGGTTGAATCCGCCGTGATGTCCTCCTACGCGTGGGGTGAATTCCAGCGTGGATAATATCACCGCAGCTCCGCACCGTCTGTAACTTGGCGGGGGTCTGTCTGACACCGGCAGGCCGCAGTCACTGTTTGGCGTGGCCTCCGGGAAGATAGTCTTACATATAATATATGTGGGTCTGAGCCCAGACCTCTGGGGACGTGCAGCATCCGCTGTGTACCTAACTAGCTGCTAAATGATAATAAGGGGGCAGGATCCCTAACCTGGGGCCTGTCCCTTAAACAACACAGCACTACTGGTGGCTCAGGGATATCTGGGGCCTAGGGGGCTGCTGGCCTAGTACAGGGAGTCAGTAACTCTTGCACCCTACCTCCTTCCCCTAGCTGCTTCGGGCGCCGACTTACTAACGTGCTCAGAGCCCACGAAATGTATCAATCCTTCTGTGCAGGGAGATACTCTAGCCCTATTGGCTCCCAGGCAGGGAGCCGCTGAGAGCCCTAGCGACGCGCCCGCGGCCCTGACAACTGGCCGCTCACGTCCCCGGCAACCTCCGCTCCAGTTCCCGTCTACCCCTCACCCCTGCAATCGCCGACGGGTCCACAATTGGGCTCGGCGGCACCCGCGATCGCCAGCCAGGTGAGGGAGGGCGACAGGCAGAGGGGGACATGGCTACATGTGTATAATTCTATATCTGGTTAAGCTGTGAATGAATGATTCTTTATACAACTAATTGTGTTGTGCTTAGTATAAGGGACACAGTCCAGGAACACGGTAACCCCCTCCCCTTCTACTCAAGCTCCCCATCCCTTCCCTCCCCCCCACTCCCGTGTCCCGAAGTCTTCAGGCTTTATATTTAATAGTGTTGGTGTTGGTGTTAGATTCACGTAAGGCCCGTCTACAGCGTGTGTGCTGCGCGGGCCCCGCGACTCTCCACATCTCAGGAGACTGGCGGCCCCGCCGAGGCCTTTCAGTGCCGCCTGCACCCATCTAGACTGGCAGTGTCTTGGCGGCTATGGCAGGGACCTGATTGGCGTGATGACATGACGACATCATCGAACGACCCTGCGTCTTCCAGTCCTGTGTCTTCCAGAGTCTCGCGATAGCGTGACGTCATCCTCCAATATAGGCGCGAACTCCAGCGGAGTTCCCGCCATTCTTGAGGGGGAAGGAGCAGGGGAAGATGGCCGACCCGCAAAAGTCACGGAAGGGTCTGCTCCGAGCGTCATCAGGTTCTTGACGGTGAGTCTAATGCTCGTGTGGTGCTGGGTTACCCAGCAGGGTCACCGTGTGTCCGCCGGGTAACTGCTGGGTCTTGGGGTAGGAAAAACCAGGAACTTTGAGGGGGGTCTCAGTTGGAGCCTGATGCCACCGGGGAAGACCCTGCAGCCCCAACCCAACTCAAGGTGGGTTCAGCTCGCAGTCCTGTGAGGGGAACTTGGGGGATTCTCTTTGACTCCCAATTTAGTTAGGAAACCCGCGCCATCTTCTGGCCTCCGTAAAGTGTGAGCCACACCCTTTTTCAGCACCAGTATGGCACTGGTCTCTGAGTGTCTTGGTGACTGGGGCAAAGGTTCGTCTCCGCATTAGGGTGGCTGGGGCTAAGTCCTGGTATATTTGAAAGTTTATATCTTCAAATTCCAGGGTTTTAGAGTCTCTAGCGATCCTGCATATTTCTTCTTTTGTGCGATAGTGATGTAGACGGATCACTATATCCCTGAGGGGATCTCCTTTCTGCGGTTTCCCTCTGAGAGCTCTATGGCACCTGTCCATTAACAGCTCTCTGTCTGTTTTATCGGGGAACAGGTGCTCCAGCCATCTTGAGGTAAATTCTTCTGGGTCGGAGACAGTTTCAGGGACACCACCCATGTGGATATTACATTGTTTATCACGATTTTCAGAGTCCTTTGCTTTCTCCTCTAGGACTCTGATTTTATCTTGTAGGACAGACATCTCACTTTGTGTATGCATTAGAGCCTCCAGGGTATCATTTGTATTGGTCTCCAATGAGGCAGTATGCTCCCCCAGGGCATCCATATCTTTTCTGAGTGCCCATAGCTCGGTAAAGAAGAATTTTTTTATTTGCGAACAAAATTCCTTAAGGTCCTTGCACCTGACCATCTCTTCATCTCCCGCTTTGTCAGCTGGGGGGTCCGCATCGGGGTCCATGCTGGCGGGATATACTGGACTCACAGGCTTATCTGATGGGGCCGCTGCTTTCTTCCGAAAGTAGGTGGACACCGGCTGACTTTTATGCCGGGTTGTGCGATTCGAGGCCATCCCCGATTGTTCAGGGAGAAAGCGCTGTGTTTTCAAATGTCAGGATCGCGTCTCTGCTGCAGATTAATTATTTAATTACGCCGGTGGAAGCAGAGCTCAGTATTCATGCTTCCATTCTTCCCGCCGTCGCGCATGCCCTCCTAAATATAATTCTTTAATAAAATATACTGTGTCCAGTCTTATCTGGGGTAAAATATATAAGTCCCTGTTCTGGTTCAGGGATGGAGTGAGGGTATATATTCCTACATTCACTAGCCTCATTCTTGGCACACTTTAGAAATGACTTTAAAAACTTTTACACACAAGAAAGCACTCTCAGCTTTATCACATAGCTGGAGTTCCCCCTGAACCCCTATACCAGGTCCAGGGTACCTGGGCATGTATCTGGGTACTGCTCCTTATACTAGGGACCTCTCTTTATTCTAGGGACCCAGTGTATGATTGCAGGTATACATTTACCCCTTCATGCCCATTTACATTATCTGGAAGATGCTGCAGCAGGAATCCTATAGTGAGTCGTAATAGCGCTTTCAGAGTCAGAGTTTGCCCGGAGTAATGTGCTTGGCTGTATCCGAGAATCTCACTCGATTTCCGGATCCAATTCCTGGGGTATCCCATAACTCTGGAACCCTGATACATAGCCACATTCTGTAAAGACTTTCTCTATCAAACCCACTCTAAAACTTACAGCCTACAAATCTCCTGGCCCCAGCATCCCAGGAAAAGCAAAACACACAGAAATCTTTAATGTCGCATAATTTGCACACAGTTACAGTAATGCATTTAGGACATCTGGGTCCAAGAGCTGACACTCTAGGACCTCAACATATGGATCAGGGGTAACCAAGTGGGCTGAACCTTTATTAGTGAGCCTGGTTAACCCCTTCACCATTACACCAACGCAAGCAGGAGGGGTCTGCTGAAGCAGGCAGGTGATTGATCTTTTCCAGCGAGGTCCAGAAGTGGCCTTTGTTTTCTGTCACGGGGAGACTCCAGGAGCGGGTAGGACCTCGGTGGCCGAACAGCGGGGAGCAGGCAAGACTCATCAGGGTCACAGGCAGATTGCAGATAATGTGGTCGGGGTCGGAGGCAGGCAACATGCATGGATCGTCTGTGTAACAGGCAGTGTTCGGTGGCAGGCGGCAGGAACTGAGACCAGGGGTCAGAAACTGAGACCAGGGAGCAGAAACTTATGAGGTTTGGCCAAATCCTTTCCGGTTTCTCACATTCCGGTTCAGGATTTTGCTCTTGCTCGCCCTCTGTGGCTGGATCGTCCATTTTTGCTCCTGGCAACTTCCTTTAAAAGGACAACCCTGTTAGCAGGAAGTTGCTGAGCAAAGTTTCAATTCAGTCTGAGTACATGCAACGTGCTTTCCTATTGTCTTCGCGTTACCAGACCCGGCTCACGTACCTCGACTAACCTTTGATTTCAGTCTGCCTCGACCTCTGCATCCACACCAACTTCTCAACTCTGCTGGCAGCCCTGACCTTTAGCTTATGACTCACTACTCTATTAGGACTCTTTCCCTTGACTCAGGTCAGTTCTTTCACCTTTCTACAGATGCAGCCACCAGTATCCGATCACTTGCCTGGGTAAATACTAAGGCATCTCACAGTAAATGCCTCAACCTGTCTCAACATTTCTGTTTGATTCCTTATGGTCCATTGGATTAACACAGGAAGAGGGGAATCCAACGCTCTATGGATTTTGTATCAAACTAATTTATATGACCTGTTTCATTTGATGCCGGGGCCGAGCAGGGGGGGAGGGGGGGCGCGAGGCGCCAAGGATCTAATTAATGCTAGACCTGCTGTCTTGACATTTATAATCAATTTATTTCAAGTTGTGTGTTTATAGTGTGTACTTTTTTTAGTTAACATTTTCTTAAATTACATGAAATTAATCGAAATAGGGTTTACGTATAATTTCATTAGAAGACACAAATGTGTGTTCCTAAACATGCCAAAACACAAGCAAAAGTGCGGGATATTTAAATCGCTTTATTGGATGTAGATTTTTTTTACATGGTGCAAAATTTAGACAAATTACAGGAATTCTGCTTCAAGCTTGGCTATTTATTATATTTACCTGCTATAATAGAGAATGCATAAATAGTTAGGCATACTCAGCAGAGTTTATATTTCTCAGAGGTGTACTGTATTTCTGAAAGTGTGTAAACCTTTCTGCAAAGTTTATCATTGAACAGGACTCAGGCATTAGTGTTTAGTTACATAGACTACAGTATGTACACATTTCTATTGATTAACAGAAGTTAAAAAAAGAACTATAGAATTTGCATAGCTTTTGCACTAGTTTATAAAAATAAAAATAAATGCTATAGAAGATTCTTAATCAAGATAACATGATGAGAATGCATCTTAAATGTTCAGGAGGTTCCATAATCAACCTCTTACTGTGCAGAGATCGCTGAATGGGAAGTCTGGCAACGTAAAATGCTGTCTCAAGCAGCTGCAACCTTTCTACTGAAGATCAACATCCAGACTAAAGCAATTCTTCAGTATTTATAGACTGAGCAGTCAAGCAAAAGAATTATATATATATATATATATATATATATATATATTAATGTTATCAGTTCAAAACCCCAAAAAGTGCTATGTAACATTAAGGGTCTTCGTTAAGCTAATAAAAGTAGAGAAATAAGGAGGTTCCATTTCATATATCAATACAAGCCTGTAACAAGTATCACAAACATAGGTGAAACTGGTGATCAGAAGTACTGTAAATAAGCAGACATAAGGAACACTAGTAGAAAATTATGGTGAAAAGGGTTATTATTATTATTATTATTATTATTATTAGGAATTTAAAAATATAAAAAATACTCTGAATGAGTGATGCTTCAAGGAAGCTGTTTTCAGATAATTAATAAAAACCCTGAGTGAATAATCTGCTGTAACAAATCCTGTGCGTATCTGTATTGCAAACTTTTCAATTATGTGCTATTATCACCTGATCCAGCTTCTGCTATACAATAACATATTTAGTTAACTTTACAGCACATAATGAATTCCTTACCCAGAGGTGGATTTACACAACTTCCACCCTTCGGCACTTTCCTGGTTTAGCGCTCTTCCCTCCTCAGCTGTCAAATGCCGCTGCAACATCACACGGTGTTATGTTGCCATGGTAACATGACGTTGCAGCATCATTTGATGCTGAAGGAGGAGTATGGCACGAAGAAGAAGCATGATATGAATGTGAATGTAAGAACTTTACAAAGGCCCCACCCAGCAATCAGTGGGGAAGAGAGTGGGTTGTTTGTGAATGGTGCTCTAAAAGTGCTAGGACTGTGTATAATGGAAGGGAGCATAAACTGGGTATATAATAATATAAACAGTACTAAACCTTAGGTGGGCATAGGATACCCTGAAGGTTGGGGTTGGTTGTCCAAAGACACCCCCCCTTCCTCATTGGGTTAGCCCCAGGTAATGTACTCACGTATTGTCCTTCCCAGGGTCTCCCTTCCAAAGCGTGCAGCTGTATGGTAAAATGTTCCAAAGGCCAGGGTGTGCAGCGCACAGCAAAGATGAAAGAGCAGGTCTTGCAATAAAAATCCTTTATTATTCATATACCTAATATACAGCACTCCACTCCATAATGATGTATAAATACTATAAATGTTAAAAATGATATAACCCCATCTCATTAATGTGAGCAAGCAATCTGCTGTTCTTTAAATATAGGTACAAGATATTACATCATTTTAATTTGTTTTAACAATATCATATATATATATATATATATATATATATATATATATATATATATATATATATATATATATATATATATTTTTAATAAAATATTTCTTTTAATCAATAAAGTCATTTTGTTACAATAGTGTTGTTTAAATTTATAAATATATAATTATGGTAGTTCATATATATATATATATATGTTTTTTCTATATATGTTGATTTGTTTATATTTTTCCCCATGTAAATATATATGTGTAAATTTTTCCCTTAGTTGATTTTTTTAGTTCATTAGTTGGTAAACATTATTTCATTATATATACATTTTTTGTATATTATTTTCGATTTATGTATAGTTACACTATTGTTTTTGTGTGTGTTGGTGTTGCAAGCTGCCCGCCCAGTATTTTAGTGGCCTGAATGGTATAGATACCCTCCACATAGCTTGAATTATTTATATATATCTCCCCTGGCTAGCTGTGGACCGTCATCCAGGTTTTAAAGCTAGGGGATTCAGAGGCTTCATCTGCGCATGCGCTGAAAGCGGGGAGTGAGGGAGGATCCTATGCGGCTGTCAGAGGCGTGCTCTCAGCAGAGGCCGCCCTGAGAGGCGTGCCGATCCTGATTGAGCTCGGCTGAGGCTCGTAGGGGATCCAGGGACACTCTGGTGCGCGGCGCATGCGCGGCCTGATGGATTCCTATTGGTCGGATGACGCATTATGACGTCATTTTTGGCGCGAAAACGGGGCGAACAGCTGCATTTAAACTGACTATTTTACTGTATACAGCACTTCTTAAAAAAGTTCTTTGAACGAAACGCGTTGAAGTTTGCTGCTGTCCCACAACCAGATGTTTGAATAATAAAGGATTTTTATTGCAAGACCTGCTCTTTCATCTTTGCTGTGCGCTGCACACCCTGGCCTTTGGAACGTTTTACCATACAGCTGCACGCTTTGGAAGGGAGACCCTGGGAAGGACAATACGTGAGTACATTACCTGGGGCTAACCCAATGAGGAAGGGGGGGTGTCTTTGGACAACCAACCCCAACCTTCAGGGTATCCTATGCCCACCTAAGGTTTAGTACTGTTTATATTATTATATACCCAGTTTATGCTCCCTTCCATTATACACAGTCCTAGCACTTTTAGAGCACCATTCACAAACAAACTACGTTGACTTTCTCATGGTAGCTCGTGCATAATGGACTGGTATCAAATTGAAGAATTGATGTGAAGGATACAATTATACAACTCAACAAGAGCAGGTCTGTGCATTGTTTTTATGGATATTCATTACAATTTGGCTGTGAGAATTTAAAAATGGATGAAATGGAGGATGTACAGGAAATTAATTTACCTACAGCTTATACATTTAATTGTGGAGATGACTCATGTAGAAGGAAGAAGGCCCTTCGTGTCTTTGATAACGTGGTGGAAACAGACACTAATGACATTTGTGATTTAAAAATGTACTTTCAAAATTAGAAAGACTCTTGATATATAAAACCCGAATCTGGTGGGATATTGTCGCTACAGAAAATTATTTAAAAACCAAAAGAATCCCCAGAGGCCTGAGAATGAAGAAAGCGCCAACTTTTGGCTTCCCAGATAAAACTTTTGAAGAACAGTGGATAATCACACTAAACACCTGTTCCTTTGGCCTAATGGAATTAATACTGCAACATAAGATTAAAGAAAAAACAACATTAGACACACAGATTAAAGAATTACAGGATAAACTGCGGAAATTCAAGGACATTGAGGGCTTTTCAAAATATGATCAGATATTAGCTAAAACTGTGGAGGACGCAGAGAGAGAGATAATGATACGCAAACAAAACAAATATGACCGTGATAGAATAGATTACGAGAAAAACCAGATATATAATTGGCAGAGAACAGGACCTGTTTTTGATCGTTCCATGCGGGACTCATCTAATAAGCAGCCACGCAGATCAACTCCCAGTAAATCTATTTTGAAGACAAGTCATTTTGATTATCAGAGTGCTGATTCTGAACTATCTGATGTGGAAACTGCCTCACATTCAGTTTCATTTTTGGATATGGAAAATAGATCAAACAATACACAACGTGGGAATATTGTACAATCCAGAGAGGAGAGACGTCCATCAGATAGTGCTACCACTCGGGGGGAATTGACATCTGCTAAACAGAATGACACTTACCAAACTGATCAACAGTCAAAAAACTACCAAATGTTCAGGAGAGACAAAAGAGGACAAGGAGGGGGGGGGAAGAAAAGACATGGGAGGAAAAAGAGCAAACAAGAGGAAAAAGAATTATTAGCTGATACTAATAATGTCATTAACATCTCAGGTATGGAGTTGTCGCACGCAGAGGTCTCACTATTAAATAAAGGGCTGAAATATGCCCCCACTATGGAGATCGACCTCTTTGGTGTAGTGGTTTATGTCCATAGGTTTGTGCGTAAGCTTACCTTAAAAAAATTCTTTCACAAACCCAATATGGGAGGTGATTCTCAGAGTGTGACAACTCCAGATGAAGAACATGATGTATCTATTTGTAATGTACCTAACCCTCTCTCCTCTCCCCCAATAAGAATCCTTGACTCTTTCAGGGATGACTGTACACTTAGGGATATGGAAGATCTTTTCATCCAGGGTAACACATTAGACGACACACAAACCCATACATTGGGGGAGTGGGGGTCTAAATTGAAAGAGAAGTCGGTGTTTTACCCCACTTTTGCTAAGGGCCCATTCCTAAGCATGTTTGAGAACTTGGTGGTTCGCGATCTCAGACTATTGGCTCAGGGGTTTTCCTTCACCCATACAGGATATGATAACCTTAGTAAGGAAGAAAGAATTGCTATTAAGACCCTGCAGGACAACCCCATGTTAGTCATTAAGAATGCAGACAAAGGGGGGGCTGTGGTGGTACAGAGTAGGACTGCCTACTTCAAGGAAGCATTTCGCCAACTTGGAGATGTGTCCTCCTACTCTGTGCTACCACGGGACCCCACGAACTGTTTCCTGAAGGAACTCCTTGAGCTGATAGATCTGGGGATGGCCACACACGTATTGACAAAAAGTGAATCAGATTTTATCATCAATCCTCATCCTGTCATTCCCATATACCACCATCTCCCAAAGATCCACAAGACTTTGGTCGACCCTCCTGGTCGGCCAATAGTCTCCAGCATCGGATCTTTGGGAGATGGTTTGTCTCAATATGTTAATGAATATCTACAGCCCTTTGTGAGGGCATTGCCCTCCTTCATTTTGGACTCAGGGGACCTACTGACTAAATTGCAAAAAATCACATGGAAACAGGATTATTTGTGGGTTTCCATGGATGTGGTCTCCTTATACTCGATCATACAACATGATCTGGGTATGACAGCTGTCCGCCATTTTATAGAATGTCCAGGTAGTTCTATACTCACAACCACATTTATTATGGAATCGATACTCTTTTTACTCACTCACAATTATTTTCTTTTTGAGCACAAATTTTATTTACAACTTCGGGGTACGGCAATGGGGACAAGTTTTGCCCCCTCCTATGCCAACCTTTTTATGGGGTGGTGGGAGAATAACTTTATCTATGGTAGCACAAACACATACAGGCACAATATTGTTTTCTATAAACGTTTTATTGATGACCTCATTTTTATTTGGCACGGGAGCACTGACACATTATCAGAATTTATTAATTATTTAAATGATAACACTTCAGATATTCACCTCACTGTCAATTATCATTCACATCATATAAGCTACCTGGATATTCTCTTTTATATAGACATTAACCAAACCATACAATCTGATGTTTACAAAAAACCTAATTCAAGGAATTCATTTCTTAGAGCGGACAGCTGTCACCCAAGATCTGTTATAAAGGGAATACCCAAGGGTCAGTACCTCAGGCTGAGGAGAAACTGCTCAACCCACAGCGATTTTGTCACTCAGTTTGGGGAATTGACAAACAGATTCATAGAGAGGGGGTATGATCGGGAGACACTCCAGGCCACACTACAAGAAGTCACGGAAATTGAACGTGAAACTATACTACCGTCCGGATCCAGAGTGAGGGATGGCTCTCGCCCTAACAGTAAGAAAAAAGAGACTAAGGAAGATGGGACTTGTCCTTTGTTTATTTCCCAATTCAATAAATCAAGTCATCAAGTGAACAAAATTGTGAATAAGCATTGGGAATTATTAAAAATGGATCCCATACTTCGTGATTACACAGAGAAAGGCCCAAAATTCGTATATAGAAGAGCTAAGACATTGGCCACATTTCTATCACCTAGTGTGATATCTACACCTGTGAAAGATCAAGAACGGTTCTTTACTAAAGGATCATTCAGATGTAATCACTGTAGTATGTGCAATTTCATGAAGCCTGCTCGACATGTCTTCTCCCACAGCCCACATAGACGCCACACCATATATAGTTTTATCAATTGCAACACCACCTTTGTGGTGTATCTCATCACTTGTGGCTGTGGGAAGAGATATGTCGGTAGGACTACAAGGGCATTAAAAACGAGGATGCAGGAACACTGTAGATTAATTCGTAAACAAGATACTAATCATCCTGTATCTAAGCATTTTACGGAATGCAGACAGGGAGGCATAAATAGCTTCTCATTTGTGGGCATTGAGAGGATAATTAAAAAAGAAAGAGGGGGAAATACCGTTAAAACATTAGATTGCAGAGAATCCTACTGGATATTCACACTAAAAACTAGGTACCCAGATGGGATGAATGTAGAATGGAATATTAACCATTTTCTGAAATAAATTTAATAATACTATGTTCTATTTAACCCTAATATATAGATGTATCATTCTACCCCTTTTTCCTAAAGGTCTATATCCAACTTAAGTATATCCCTATGACATCGCCCTGTTTTATTTAGCATATGTATTGCCATTTGCCTAATTAATATACTCTGGTTTTTTGGAATTATGCATATTGTACCAAACAAATTGTGATAAGTTATGCATGTATTCCTCTATGCTCTCATTGATCTGACCATAGTATAATAAGATTGTTTATGAGAAATTTTTGTGTATATAGATTCATATACCTAATATACAGCACTCCACTCCATAATGATGTATAAATACTATAAATGTTAAAAATGATATAACCCCATCTCATTAATGTGAGTAAGCAATCTGCTGTTTTTTAAATATAGGTACAAGATATTACATCTTTTTTAATTTGTTTTAACAATATCATATATATATATATAATAAAATATTTCTTTTAATCAATAAAGTCATTTTGTTACAATAGTGTTGTTTAAATTTATAAATATATAATTATGGTAGTTCATATATATATATGTTTTTTCTATATATGTTGATTTGTTTATATTTTTCACCATGTAAATATATATGTGTAAATTTTTCCCTTAGTTGATTTTTTTAGTTCATTAGTTGGTAAACATTATTTCATTATATATACATTTTTTGTATATTATTTTCGATTTATGTATAGTTACACTATTGTTTTTGTGTGTGTTGGTGTTGCAAGCTGCCCGCCCAGTATTTTAGTGGCCTGAATGGTATAGATACCCTCCACATAGCTTGAATTATTTATATATATCTCCCCTGGCTAGCTGTGGACCGTCATCCAGGTTTTAAAGCTAGGGGATTCAGAGGCTTCATCTGCGCATGCGCCGAAAGCGGGGAGTGAGAGAGGATCCTATGCGGTTGTCAGATGCGTGCTCTCAGCAGAGGCCGCCCTGAGAGGCGTGCCGATCCTGATTGAGCTCGGCTGAGGCTCGTAGGGGATCCAGGGACATTCTGGCGCGCGGCGCATGCGCGGCCTGATGGATTCCTATTGGTCGGATGACGCATTATGACGTCATTTTTGGCGCGAAAACGGGGCGAACAGCTGCATTTAAACTGACTATTTTACTGTATACAGCACTTCTTGAAAAAGTTCTTTGAACGAAACGCGTTGAAGTTTGCTGCTGTCCCACAACCAGATGTTTGAATAATAAAGGATTTTTATTGCAAGACCTGCTCTTTCATCTTTGCTGTGCGCTGCACACCCTGGCCTTTGGGAAGAGAGTGGGGCCTCTGTATATGGGGGTGAGGGGGGAAGGGAAATTTGAAACTCCAAAATGTTGCTGTCCTAGACCCGGGCCTATTGGGCCTAATGGGAAATGTGCCACCGCCCTTACCTAAAAAGCACATTATCTAATTTTGGAAATGGAGGTAAAGGAGATTGGGATTTTGAAAAGCACACCAAAACCCTAATATGACTGTACAACTGTGGACGGACGTTCACAGAGGTACACAATTAGGAGGCTTTATAATGTGAAATTATAATAGGCATTATTGTGCCTGTTCCTTTTCATCAGGAAATTATCCAAACACAGGGGGGGGGGGGGAAACAAAGCTTCCATTCACTTGGGAGTATTTCTAGTGAAATCCTATGCAATTAGTTCACATCTCCCTTAGTCAAGCAGTTCTCGCAGCCCCAAAACATATAGCATGAAAATAAGCAGATATAAGCAGTCTCTTAAGAATAAAAGTCTTATCTGTTTCTTGGAGGGAAAATCTCACTTCCTGGTTCAGCTTCAGGTGCAGTAGTTTTCCCTGTGTCTTGAATTCAGCTCTGCTGTGCAGAGCTCAAGACGCTCAGCTCCAGAGATCTGGGTTTCTTTTGGTCAGTCTCTCCTGGGACTCAAAACCTCTGCTCTGTCTCTCCAAAGGTCAGCTCTCAGTCAGAGCTAGGGAGGAGTTACTTCCTGTCTGAAAGGCAGGCTTTTTCTACTACCTGTAATCAGGCAGGTGGTGCTAGTTAATTTGCTACCAGCAGTTAACCACCACAGTGCTGGATTAGAGGCACCTTTGTGAACAGGGATAAGTCCCCTGTTACAACAACATGTTATTTTATAGACATTTATTCAGACTACTGAATTGTAATTACGTGATGACATTAATAAAAACTATAGCAATTAAGTATTTCAAATATTGAAGGGTAAAACGATAAATTAAACATTTACAGTGTTTGAAACACTATGAATGTGTTTAGATTAGCATGTCTCCCAGCCCCAAACATACTGTCATGGCCCCTTTTATTCTCCAACATCTCCGATTTGTTTGGGTATTTTTTTTCGAATGCCACGCACTTCACCGCGTTCATGCCGCATTCATGCCGAGACAGCACTAATAGTAGTTATCAGTGAAAGTTTGTATATATCAGCACGCCGCCCATAATGTTAGTTGTTCCCACTCTAGCTTGCTTGTGTACCTCTAATACAGACCTCACATAACTGTGAGACTGTAATGTTGAAAACAATTAAATAAGCACAGCGATAATACAATGCATGCGGCCGCGGCTTTAAATACCGGAACATGCCGCATCAAACACTGCATCTGCCCGCGGTTTTAAAAGTCGCGCTGAAACGGCCGCACGAGGCTAAAGGCGGCTGCCACTGTATATCTTGAGATGTGCAGATATACAAAAAGTCTTAGAAAGGAAAGTCTTATCTGTTTCTTGTAGGGGAAGGCTTCTTTGTTCTCCAGGTTTAGAAATACTTTCCCCAGTGTCTTTCTGGCAGCGTGCAGTCTCTTCTGTCAGGCTCAAGACGTCTGTTCCTATGGTCAGTCCCACAACTTGTGAGACTAAGCAAAAATCTCACTTCCTGTCTCAAAGGCAGGCTTTTCTAACAAACCTAATCAGCCAGGTGGTGTTGGTTAATTGACTACCAGCAGTTAACCACCACACTGCTGGATTAGAGGCACATTTCCTGAACAGGGATAAATCCCCAGTTACACACTCAATAACAGAACCGCATAGCCTACATCAAATAAGGTATAAAGCAATAAACAAAATATAATAGGCAAATAGGAGGAGTGAGGGAGGGGGGAGGGGGTGAGTAATGGGGTAAGTGAACAAAATACAGTAAAGGGACACGACAACACACAGATGGGTACAATGGTGGGGAAGAAACAGGGGGGCAACGTTTCAGGGAACACCCCTTCATCAGGCCCATTCCCCCTCGCTCTAATGGAACAGAGGGGTACTTCCCTGTCCCCAAAACCCACAGAAACAACGTCAGGTCCCAAAGAGAGACTAATCAACCCCCACACAGATAGTAAATACAGATACTAAATAACAATGAAAAACCAGTATACTTGGTATTATGGCAAAAAAAGACCCAAAAGGAGCAGGATGGAGAATATGAAAGCAAAAAATGCAAACCACAGACAATCTGTATGGAAACTCAGTATTTATTTATTTATAAAATATTTTCCCAGGAAGTAATACATTGAGAGTTACCTCTCGTTTTCAAGTATGTCCTGGGCACAGAGTAAAACAAATAGTACATGGTTACAAGTACAGTTACATAAATGAACAGGGTATACATTATATACAAGACATTGCGTGCACAGTTAAAGAAAATATATATTATGAGCGTATGAAACAGTTACAGACCAGGTTAAAATGTGAGACAGCCTTAGATTTGAAAGAACTTAAACTGGTGGTGGATGTTAGAGTCTCTGGTAGGTTTTTCCAGTTTTGGGGTGCACGGAAGGAGAAGGAGGAACGTCCGGATACATTGTTGAGCCTTGGGACCATGAATAGTCTTTTGGAGTCTGATCTCAGGTGATAAGTGCTGCAGGTGGTAGGGGTGAGGAGCTTGTTCAGGTAGCTAGTTAGCTTGCCCATCAAGAATTTAAAGGCAAGGCAGGAAAGGTGTACTTTGCGCCTAGACTCTAGTGTTGACCAATCTAGTTCTTTGAGCATTTCGCAGTGATGTGTGTTGTAGTTGCATTGGAGAACAAAACGACAAATTGAATTGTAGAGGGTGTCAAGTTTGCTAAGGTGGGTTTGAGGAGCCGAGCCATATACTATGTCTCCATAGTCAATAATTGGCATTAGCATCTGCTGTGCGATACGCTTTCTGACCAGGAGACTTAGGGAGGATTTGTTCCTGTAAAGTACCCCTAGTTTGGCATAGGTCTTGGTTGTCAGGGTATCAATATGCATCCCGAATGTAAAGTGGGAGTCAAACCATAAGGCCAGGTATTTAAAACTAGTGACAGGTGTTAGGGTGGTGTTAGCGTTGGTACTAATCAGGAGCTCAGTCACTGGAAGCTTTACAAATTTAGTCTTGGTCCCAAATACCATTGTTACAGTCTTGTCAGTGTTTAAAAACAATTTGTTTTGGGAAATTCAGTTTTCGAGTCTCAAAAAGTCAGATTGAAGTATGTGTTGAAGGTCAGAGAGGCTATGACTGTGTGCATATAGGATTGTGTCATCTGCATACAGTACCGGCAGCTTTTATTCTATGTAATGCCGGCGGCATGCCGGGGTCTACTCCGGGTGGCGCCAGTCAAGACCGCGCGCTGCCGCGGTTCCACCACGCACCCCCCTCCACTTCGGGCGCATTTTCGCCCCCCTTCCCGACCCCGAACCCGGCTCCTGCTCTGCCCCTCTGCTTCCCCGCACCCCCGCTTACCTCAATTTACACTCATGGGGTGTCGGGGAAGCCGGGGAAGCCGGGGAAGCTGGGCGCGTCACGTGACAGTGACGTCACAGTGCACCGCAACAAGCCGCGTCACCACGCTTCCCGCACGCATCCTGCTGTGCGGGAAGTTTTCGAATAAAAGATGCCGGTACTGTACATGTGTATTGAGGCTTCCTTACAAGCTGTGGGAAGATCATTAATGAACACTGAGAAGAGTAGGGGCCCCAGAACAGAGCCTTGCGGGACACCACAGGTGATATCCAGGGGGTTGGAATTAGAGCCTGAGATGGACACAGTCCTGTTCCTGTCAAGTGCTAGGGGTGTCTGTGAGGAACTGCCCAAGTCAGAGCTGTTATGAAGGTAGGGTGACGTCATCCATCTGCGCTATGAGTGCAATCATAACATTCACATCAGCTTGGGGCTACTGCTGAAGGTCCCGTGATGCCGATCCTCTCTTCAGTAATGGCGAGCTACCGAAATCAGCTGTGAGGTGCGCGCGCATGCGCACCATGCACACAGAGTGGAATACCATACTTTCAGCAACGGAGTTCTCTGCGCAAGCGCAGTGGACACGAAGAGTCCTATCATAGGATTTCATTGCCTGTTGAAGCTCCAATCGGAGGGATGATATACTCCACAGTCCTTCATGCATGTAAAAGTAATCATGCATCAGAGTGAATCACACCAACAGGGGGCAGTAGTAGATGGGCAGACCACAAACAGCCAGAACTAGGGGTCACATGTGATCCCCCCAAAAGACAATTTAAAGTTACCTATAAACAAAAAGAATAAGCAAAACAAGATTAATCTAAGAGATGTGTATATACACATTAAAATGGAATAAAGCATGGGTAGAAGGAACGTTCACAGAGGTACACAATTAGGAGGCTTTTATAAGGTGAAATTATAATAAGGCTTTATTGTGCCTTTTCCTTTTTATCAGGAAAACATCCAAACAAGGGGGGGAACAAAGCTTCCATTCACTTTGGAGTATTTCTAGTGAAAACACTATGCATTTAATTCACATCTCCCTAGTCAATCATTTCTCTCAGCCCCAAAACATATAGCATGAAAATAAGCAGATATAAGCAGTCTCTTAATAATGAAAGTCTTATCTGTTTATCAGCTGTAGAGTAAGCTTCTCTGCTCTCCTGGATCTGCACCCGTGCGTGCACAGAAAATATCAGCAGGTTTAGAAGTCTTTTGGTTCTTGGAGGGAAAATCTTCTCAGTTCCTGGTTCAGCTCCCTTCACTCAGGGTTTGTCAGCTTCAGGTTTAGTATGTTTCCCTGTGCCTTGAAATCAGCTCTGCTGTGTTTTCTGACAGAGCTCAAGACATGTGATGTCTCCAAAGGTCAGCTCAAAGTGAGCTAAGGAGTCACTTCCTGTCTGAACAGACAGGTTTTTGTAAGTGTTACGCCGTTACTCGCCACAAACCGGGACCGGACCGCGGGGCTGAGGTGGGGTTATATAATCACCGACCTTAGTCCACGCAGACTGATCCGGAGTGCGCAGTTCGTAGTCGTACATCGCAGGGTCAGGATTGGAGAAGGCAGCATCGTCGTTAATGAAGCAGGAGTTCGGCAACAGGAAATCAGGAGTGCCCCGCTTCAGCTTAGGAGCGTGAGCGCGGGGGTAGCTTCTGCGCGAGGAGCGGCCTCGGCCCATGACGCCGATCTCAGCAGGAGGAGACAGCAGGCTGGCCGAAGTTCACCGCAGGGCAGCGTCGGGAAGAACCAACGCTTCAGCGCAGAAGTCCAAGGCAGGTCACTGCAAGAGGATTGCAGCAAGCCGCAGGAAAGGAAGGGTAGCCACTGCTAGGAGGGAATGCAGCAGGTACCGGTGCTGGCAACACGCTTCAGCACAGACGTCCCGGGTAGGCCACTGCAGGAGAATAGCAGCAGGCCAGTGCTGGCATCAACGCTTCAGCACAGACGTCCAGGGTAGGCCACTGCAAGGATAAAGCAGCAGGCCAGTGCTGGCATCAACGCTTCAGCACAGACGTCCAGGGTAGGCCACTGCAAGGAGATAGCAGCAAGCCAGTGCTGGCAACAACGCTTCAGCACAGACGTCCAGGACCAGGCCTCTGGATACTCAGGAACTTGAAGGTAAGAACACTAGGAGAGAGGCCTGGGGTGGTTTGTGGCAGAGTCAGTAACATAGAGAAATTAATAGTTATGCTCGGCGCTGGTACAGAGCCAACGCCTAGAATATAAAGGGCGGAGATCCAATCACAGGAGGAGGGTGTGTGAGAATTCCTCCAGTGAAAGAGCACAGGGCAGAAGCTGCAATGAGAGGCAGCACCTGTGCCATATATTGCCAGAGGAAGCTTGCGACTTGCACAGGTCTGCAAGGCTGCAGTCAAAGCCAGTAGTGGATTCCTTACAGTAAACAATCTAAATCAGGCAGGTGGTGTTTAGTAATTAACTACCAGAAGTTAACCACCACACTGCTAGATTAAAGGCACATTACTGAACAGGGTTAAGTCCCCTGTTACATACCTCCCCTGTTTGTGGGAAGCTCGGGCTTACCACGGCCAAAGCCCATCCTTCCACTCTCATTCTAGATATCTCTGTGACTTAAATGAGAGTGAATGGAGGAAGAGAACCCTCAGTCCTGTTGGGATTGGAGCCCTTTCTCCAGTTTATTCGTGTCTCCTCCTGAAGGTGTTTGAGATCAGCACCCCTCAGTCGCTTGAGGAGGACTTTCTCCAAGTATAGTCTTTTTTCTGCGTGCGCGGTCATGAGATTTCCCTCGCGTCGGGTGCTCGTCTTATTGTAGGCATACTGTATGGCAGCAGTTGCAGAGAGTTTAAAAACAGCCCCTTTTAAATTAAGTTGCAATTCCACACCCACTTCCAGAGAATGTCCCATCTTTTCAGCTTCATCAGCTAAGGATTCTTCTGGTTTTAATTCAGCACGTGTACCTTCTTTTGTTGCCTGCTGGGTGGCTGAAGGTTTTGCTAGTGCTTGTTTAGGTGGTTCAAATTTTGCAATCTTGTCTTTCAGATGAGCGGTATTCCCAGCTCTCACTGTACCCTTGTCTTCATGGGTTTTTGAGGCTGTGGGATACTGACGCTTAGTCAGGGTCACTACTTGTCCTTGTAGGACTGTAATCTCATCCGCGAGAGATCCCTGTTTTTTGAGTGCATCTTGCAAGTCTCTTCTCAGGGAATTTGTCTACATGCTTTGCTTTCTCTGAGATTGCTTCCACAGTTTTATTGCACTGTGAAGCACTATGAACTTCTTTGCTTGGGCCACAGTTACTTGTTTCAGTTTCTGGACCTTCTTGTGCTCCCTTTTGTGCCGCGTCACCTGGGTTTTAAGCTTGGCTTTTAGCGTTGCTTTAGTGATGCTCAGGGTAGCCTTCAGTTTCTCATGCTGCTTTGCGGGGACATACTGGGTCATCAGATGTTCCTGCAGCACTTGAATTTCTTTAACAGCCTGCAGATTGTCATCCTGCAGAGTTCGCTGCTTCTCCTATGCCTTCTCGAGGTGCGTATGCAGACCATACAGTTGGTTCTGCAGTCGGTGCTCTGCGTCAAACTTTTCCTTGACTTCTTCTGTCAACTGAAAATTTTCTTCTTTCAGTTTTACGTTTTCTCTTTTTAATCTTGAATTTTCTCCTCTTTCAGTCTCTGTATTCTTCAGGGCTTCTTTGCAGTCCTCCTTCCATTTATGCACATCTGCTTTGAGAATGACAATCTCCTGGCGTGAGACTTCCTTCTCTAGGTTGAGGTTCTGAAGCTCCTTCTGAGAGACTTTGAGATCTGTATCAAGATTACCAATAGTTTCTTTAGCAATGTCCAGCTCCTCAGTGAGACTGTGTAGTTCCTTTCTGGAAACTTCCAGGTCTGTGCGGCAACTGTTGGTCTCATGATGTAAGGCATCCAGTGCTCTGCGGAGTGTCTGAATCTCTTTCTGAGATACGTCCACTTCTATCCGGACACTGTTGACCTCCTGTTGTGAGGCATCAGCTCTATACAAAGAGTGTGAACCTCTTGCTGGAAGACAGTCATCTGCTTCAGTGCCTCCTCATACTTCCGCTTTAGCGTAGCCACCATTTTATCAGATTGGCTCTACTTTTCATCCATGGCAGAAATAGTAGCATTTGCAGTATCTAGCTCAGTCTTGAGATCGTCCAATTCTGTTCCAGATTCAGAGTACATTGTGAGCACCGCCATCTGTAACTCAGCATTATCTGCTCTCTCAAGTTTCAATTGTTCTCGAAGTAGATCACTGTCACGCCTGGCAATTTTCAGGGCGTCTTCAGGGCTGGTCAAGGGATCATCACTCACTGGTTCCGGCTCCGCTTCCCTGGGATGACTGGTTAAGGGTTCCTCACTGTTGGCACCGGACAGACACTTCTTTGGGGTACATGACTTCTGCCTTGGGCCCTCTGGATATTCGGTTAACCGTGGGACGAATTCTCCATTTTCTCTAGGCTGCAGGGCAACTCGGTCCCCCTTTTTCTCCACAGGTTCTGCGGACGTGTCTGTTACTTCCACGGTAAGTAAAGACCCGCTTTTCTTTTTCCGCCTTTTTGATTTGGATGACACCGTCCCTTCAGGGATACTGGGGTCTCCATCTTCATTTGAAGTTTTAGCAGCGTCACTGGATCCACGCGGCTTTTCTTGCAACTGTAATAGCTGACGGAAATATTCAGTGATCCACTGCTCCCGCTCTGTCTCCTGCTGATCATATTCGTCATCAAAGGGAGCGGTCTTTTCTGTTCGTGCCGAGTTCAGGCACCCCCACCATTCTTGGGTGTTTTGTGGGTGTGACTCGGTTCGGGTTCCCCGTAAGAGATGTCTTCCTCTTTATTGGACTGGAAAGGCCACTCTTCAGTGGGGTAGGGTGTTATTACAGGAACGCTGCATCTTGTCCTCCATTTTTAGGCTATCAGGTGTAATTTTCTTCCTGATCTCAGGAGGTGCTATTGCAGCTGTTGCCACTGTATTTGCTAGAACCCACAATTGTGGTAGTCCTACAGGTGGGCATATTTTGCGTGTAGAGGTCGTAGCTCTCACAGGCATCTCTGTAGAATACCTGTTTCTTGGATAAGTTTTACAATATCAGCAGTACTGTGCATGCATTTTCTCTTATCAGGTATACAAGATATGCAATTGCTAGGTAAAAAAGTCTATTTGCTTTACACCATTTTCTTGCTAGGTGCAATCCCTCCGCTTCAGCAACAGAATTTAGTTTTCTGCCTGAGTTCAGTAATTTTCAGTCTCATCTTTGGGTATTATGGCATTCACACTTCACACTTTGGGTATCTGTTTTTCTCCCAAGATATACAGTATATAGGCAGACTTTTTTTTACTTGCAGAAAAACATTCTTTGCAGTGGACTATTTCTTTCATTCCCGGCAGGGTGACTCAACACTCAGCAATTGGCTTTGAAATACCTTTTCCCCTTATAGGTCAATTTTACACTCAGCATTTGTTTGCTAAAAATTCCTCGGCTTCAGCACAGTCTTTGTATCAATTTTCACACTTTTCTGCATATACTCCATTCACCGCTGGAAGCCCTATGCGGTGTGGCAACCTTTATTTGCAAAATCAGTACCCCTCATGGGTCACCATCTGTATTCACTGCTTCAGCGAAACTTTTGAAAACAACAAACACCTATCCCTTTTAAGGGCTGACTACCTTCTTGAACCCTGACTATGGCTAGAAGGCAAAATCCCTATTTCAATGACCGTTTTACACTTTGTGATAGGCAATTAAAGGGTTACCTGCTTCAGCAGTCTCTTGGGATTGGGGAAAAGAGTCCATCTGTGGTTTTTGTAAGTTTCAGTGCAGTGTAAGTTTCAGTGGTGTGTATCACTTTAACTCTGCTTCTGCTGCATGAGACGTTTTTTTTTTTTTTTTTTCAAGTTGTTTAGACTGTTTGTAGGCAAAAAGCATAACAAAAAAATTTCCCTTAAAAATCTCCGGTCCTTTTTAACTTCAAAGACACCTCTTGTCCCACTTCAGACACCATATGTAGACGGAACGTTCACAGAGGTACACAATTAGGAGGCTTTTATAAGGTGAAATTATAATATGGCTTTATTGTGCCTTTTCCTTTTTATCAGGAAAACATCCAAACAAGGGGGGGAACAAAGCTTCCATTCACTTGGGAGTTTTTCTAGTGAAAACACTATGCAATTAATTCACATCTCCCTAGTCAATCATTTCTCTCAGCCCCAAAACATATAGCATGAAAATAAGCAGATATAAGCAGTCTCTTAATAATGAAAGTCTTATCAGTTTATCAGCTGTAGAGTAAGCTTCTCTGCTCTCCTGGAACCGCACCCGTGCGTGCACAGAAAATATCAGCGTCCAGGTGTAGAAGTACTATTTGGTTCTTGGAGGGAAAATCTTCTCAGTTCCTGGTTCAGCTCCCTTCACTCAGGGTTTGTCAGCTTCAGGTTTAGTAGTTTTCCCTGTGTCTTGAAATCAGCTCTGCTGTGTTTTCTGACAGAGCTCAAGACATGTGATGCCTCCAAAGGTCAGCTCAAAGTGAGCTAAGGAGTCACTTCCTGTCTGAACAGACAGGTTTTTGTAAGCAATCTAAATCAGGCAGGTGGTGTTTAGTAATTAACTACCAGAAGTTAACCACCACACTGCTAGATTAAAGGTACATTACTGAACAGGGATAAGTCCCCTGTTACAGCATGCATAAACATAAACCCTTAATCAAAAACTGAAGGTGTCAATAAAGTTTGTATAAAATAATGCATCATAATATTACATAATAAGTCAGTGAGCTAGAAAGGAGTCTCCCGTAGATCAGAAGACCTTGAGTTGAGAACAGTAGGGGGGCCAGGTTAGAGGTGAGGGAGGCAAACCCCCTTGACAAAGGATGGATCACCCTGCATCAGCACCAGGACGCAGAGCCCAACCGTATATTCACATACCTCAGAGTATAGAGCAATAGAGTAGGACCAGCATCAGACCACATCGAGGTAAGTACAGAGATAGGGTAGATTTGATCATTTGCCCATATGTCTGAATCACGGGAAACCACTATCCCCCTTACTGATGTCAATGTCTTTGCTTATACAGACATAGACGCTATTGCTACATTATGTTTGGGTAGTAGGGATTTCCTGCAGGAAAATATTCCTGATGATTATTCCATAAATTTGGAGAGAAAGTTAAAACACAAACTTAACCTTGAATTGCATGCCACTATGTTAGCTGAATATTACTGTGTCAAAAGAATACCCAGGGGTCTGAGAAGCAATCTCAGACCAACCCTTTTTGCTGACAATAATGAATATTGTACTAAGTGGGAGGGAATACTGAATAAGTGTTCTCTTGACCTTATTATCTTGACCATCGAGCAGATACAAAAGGAGAATGTAGATCTGAAAACTCAGATAGAGGTGCTTCAGGGGTCGCCCGCAACGTCCCTTTCTGAACTTGATTTAAACAAATTTAAAAAAGAACTGGACGAGACTCTAGTGACATTGAGAAAATATATAGAGACACGTAAATGTGAGAAATTCTTGAGGGACGCCAGGGATTATAATATTAATAAAGTATACAATTGGCGATGGAGGGACTCAGGGAGAGAGAACAGAAGGTGTAAGGTTCACATCCACAAGGTGGTCCATCCAAGTTAAGAGAAACATTCGACTCCACAGAGAGTGATTCATCCATGGGGTTGACTCCCGCTTTTTTAGAAGCAGGACCTCCACATGGCCATCGCGGAGGATGCGCCGGGCGGGGAGGACATACCACCGGACGAGGGAAACAACAGAGAGGGATGTCAACCCGGTCACAAACTCGCTGGTGATTAATATTTCCGATGTTACACTGACTGATGACCTTGTTAGGGTGCTCAATAAGGGACTATCCTTTGTCCTGACAAATCTGACCAATGCCAGGGATTTGGAGGTTGAATTAGCCCTGTTTTATAGATCAATAAGACTGAAGGGATTTTTTGCTAAACAGACGTTTGATGCTGTAACCCCCACTGATGACATAGATACCAATACCAACTTTCATTTATTAACATCAGAATGTAAGAACAAAAGTTATTTCAACCCACCAGCTTCCAATCACACTATAGAAACCTATATTAATCTAGTCCAAAAGGATTTGGCCTCTCTACTTAAACGTAAAGCTAGACCTAGAACATTTAACCTCTCTAAGGGGTCTATGCACTAAGCAGCAGAAAATTGCATTCGCCAGTTTTGTAATTCGCCATGTTTTTTGTGTGTTACACTCGCTGTATGCAGGAATGGGCGAATCCGTGGCGAATCAATGCGCCACCACCATTTGCCAAGGTGGCGAATAGCTTGGCGTGAATGTTGAAATGGAGTGCACGCACCGCCAATGGCGTTCTTTTTCTGAATCGCGCGAGTACACAACCAATGGCGTGATTGTGCGGCCTATTTAAAGATCACATTTGTTTATATTCTTTCTCTGTGTTGTTGGGAGAGAGAGAGAGGGAGTGATGGACAGAGCTGTGCATTTTGATAGAGATTGATATACTTGTTGATTGATTTGTTCTGTGCTGTTATATTTTCTTTAAAACGTATTGATATTGTCTGTTTGAAAGTGTTTAGTGAGCTTGAGGTTTAATTTCTTTTTGTGTTGCTTGTGAGTGCTAGAGGTATGGACGGGAGGCATGGGAGTCAGAGGAGTGATGCTGGGGTGAGTGGTGATGCTGAGGTGAGTGGTGATGCTGAGGTGAGTGGTGGGAGTCAGGAGAGTGATGATAGGGTGAGTGCTGGTCGTGTGAGTAGCTGTGGGAGAGAGGAGAGTGATGCTAGGGTGAGTGCTGGTCATGTGAGTAGCCGTGGGAGAGAGGGGAGTGATGCTAGGGTGAGTGCTGCTCATGTGAGCAGGCATGTGAGTGAGCGTGTGAGTCAGGGTAGTGGTGCTGTTAGGGTGTCTGGTGGTGGTAGGGTGCGTGGTAGTGGTGGGGTGCGTGGTGGTGGTGGGGTGTCTGGTGGTGGTGGGGTGCGTGGTGGTGGTGGTGGGGTGTCTGATGGTGGTGAGGTGCGTGGTTGTGGTGGGGTGTCTGGTGCTGCAGTGCTCCTGCAGTCTCTTCCATTGGAAGAAGGGGAGTCCAGTCAGCAGCAGCAACGTGCAAAAGTTGCACGTGCTCAGAAAAAAAAATGCGCTCCTTGAAATAAACGCTTTAATTCGGCTGAAAATACAGCCCTTGTGACGGGCATTGTGGCCAACTATGATCAGCTGTATGGTCATTTATTAGGTAAGAACATTTATTAATTTATTCTCTTTCAAATTGTTCTATGATTATTCCTAAATTAATTTTCATATTGCTGATAAAATAAAAGTCATGTATGTCACTATGGAATAAATGGCATCTATGTAAGTATCTAATGGATGTTATGTATGTATGTAAATAATGTCCTTCACGTATTTCAATATAATGCATGTAATATATTGTAGGGTATTATCTTTCTAAATACATGATCATTCTGGTTAAAAATTAGTATTTGATTTCAGCACAGAATGTATGATATGTATATTCATTAATAATGTCCTTGCTCCAAGAGTTGAAGGCCGGATGCCAAGTACAGTGACTCTACCAACATTATTGATCATTAATGTCTGAGTCGTCATTGCTTATTACAATTGTAGGCTAGCGGTATGAATGTGACATTTAAAATATACCTTTTTTTTGTATAGTTATGTCTATGTATCTTAATAGCTACAATTTTATACATACATTAAACCACATCAATTGACGCATACACTGCATATATATCTATATCCATACTGTTCCGCTCCCTCTGTGTACACACACAACACATTCGTTATACACACACAAAATGGTGGTACACAAACAATACGAAACACACACAGCAGACATCAAAATCAAAATGGAGTTGTAACACTTATCATAACCAGCCACCCCACCACACCACACCCCAACACACCACACCCCTTCACACCACACCCCTAATTGTAAATAATGTGCAATTCAAATGTATCATTTATGGAGGGGAGGAGTCAACTGTTGCCTTCGACTTCTTGACCAATCCCCTGTCCTGTCTCTGTTGTTCATAACGCTGATTGTCTGAAAGCAAAGACACTCAAAAATACACCTTGTAAGCTGTTTCAAATTCGCACATTCAGGCATCATTACAACAATGAACATTATGTAATCCTACAGCAGTCCTGCACAACTCATGTTGTCGTTTGCTGCATACAGGGCAGGTTTTCATGATATCACCAGTTCACCACAGATGCCTTAATTAGTGGCTCACTATGAGTGATACATTAATTGAGGCAGCTGTGCACAAGTATGCAGTTCAAATAAACATGCCCTGTTTGCAGCGTTTGAGGCCTGGAGTTGTGCATTTCTGTAATAGAGAATTCTTGTCAATTATGTCTGTATTTTTACAGATTTTGCCTATCATTCTACATTTTCACTATTCTGTATATGTTTCGATGTATACCCATGTATGGTTTAGTTTGTGTGCCACACATGTCAGATAAAGTAGTTTTTTTTTACAATGTGTTAAATATCGCACTCATTTGAGCTAACTTACCAAAGAAGATAATTAATAGTAATCCATTATTGTATTATATTTAAAGGCAGGACCAGTTCCACAATCCAATGACAATTATGGGAGGATATTCGACTATCAGTGTCCGCATGTGGCAATCAGGTTCGGACACACAAAAATTGTCGCAAACGCTTTGACGATGTCTGAAGTAATTTAAAGGAAACAATACAATTTGGGTGGAGACATGCTTCCGGCACTGGAGGTGGGCCACTGGCATCACCTGTAATATTAATTAGTTTGGAGGAGCAGTTGCGAGACAAATTGTTGCCAGTAGTAATATCTGGTTTGCCTGGTGATAGGGATATAGGCGTATATGAAGAAACTTTTCCAGCAGGTCAATAATTTCTCATGATTTCATGTTCTGTCGAAAAATGTTGTATATAATGTAACAGTATACAAATTGTATAGTAATGTTGTTTAATAGTTTTCTGTTTATAGGATATTGACAAACTGTACCAGAACAATTTCTGTGATGTTGTATCTTATCAATTACTGTCAAATAATACTTAATTATATTAATTCTCAGATCTTATGTACTTACATACAGGCATACCCCGCATTAACGTACGCAATGAGACCGGAGCATGTACTGCACCGACACACTTTATTCGAGCAAATACCCAGTATGTACCTGGCAGATACCTGGAATGCGCCGCTCCTCACCTCTGACAAGCCCCGTTGCGTTTGCCTTCCCAGCCCGGGTTCATGCCTGGCTGACGGGCGGCTGATCTGTTAAATGATAATGATTAGGATTTAATAGGCTGCAATGCTTCGCGTGTCTACCAGATGGCATAAATTCATGAATTGTAATGCAGTATATATATATATACTGTGCAGTATTGCAGCCAGAGGGAATAAAATGCTTCAAACCCTTACTGGAAAATAACCCAATGCACTCGGGCAGAAAACAGTCACAAACCTCAATACACCCGGGTATACCCGAATTCGTGGGACTAGCCGAGCTCGAATAAAGTGTGTCGCCAGTGTATGTAAAGCGAAAATGTACTTAAAGTGAAGCACTCCCTTTCCCCCACTTTTGATGCATGTACTGTACTGCAATTGTCATATACGTGCATAACTGATGTAAATAATGCATGTGTAACAGGCTCTATAGTCTCCCCGCTTGCGCACAGCTTCAGTATAGGTAGGGAACCGGTATTGCTGTTCAGGACGTGCTGACAGGCGCATGCGTGAGCTGCTGTTTGCCTATTGAGCGAAATGTACTTACTCGCGAGTGTACTTAAAGTGAGTGTCCTAAAAGCGGGGTATGCCTGTACACAGTTTATTCCCTTTAGGTGCATTATTTTGACACGTGGAACATGTATCATATACAGATGTTAGTAATTAAAAAATGGACTAATACAATCATACCAATTTTATTCATCTTAACTACTCCCAGTTAAGCTTCTCTCATGAACAAATGTGTTCTTGTCAAATGTGTGTTTTTGTTTATTCATATAGTGACACCTGTGCGTCACAACAGACAAGAAGAGGTGTCCACACCTGAATCTTCTGTGGCATCACCATTACTGGAAGGTGAGGCTATAATGTTCTGATTATATAATGTGTTCATTTGTAGGGAAACACAAACATAAGTATGAACATACATCACATGCACATCTTGGTGATATGGCCATACTTATTAATAGCAACTTTTTTTTTTTTATAACTTCAAGTTTATTGGAATATTTTCAATATAAATAGCATCGCAATACAAATAACACGAACATTCACAGTATTACAGTCATGTACGATACTGCTACATTCTCCTTCTGGAGCCACAAGCGTTCATGCGTTGCACATGATATTTCTAAAACCAGTTGGGATATTTATGTAGGTTAAACTTGGGGGAACAACACAAAAAAAAAGTAAATTAAGGCGGGGGAGGGTGGGAAGGAAGGAAGGGGAGGGGGGAGGGCGCGGGCACGCTGCACTGCCACTTTCCCATAGGTGGCTGGTAGATTTACTATACACCGTTTGTTTGCCGACTTCTAGGGCCGCCCAAAGTGTTCACATGGTGTGTCCTCAACTAGGTCTCGTAGTCCGTTCCGCTTACTTTGTTAATAGCTACTTTATTAATAGTATTTACACATGATGTTGCACTCATAGAAATGTCACAAAGAGATACGAGGGTGTGTGAAGTTATGGCTCACAAATTAGCATGTCAAAATCATCAACGTTGCTACTATGTAAGGTCACTATGAATGTTAAAGTGTCAAATACAAATATTCTTTAATTTCGTATGACATGAATATATTGACCAAAGTAATTTTCGTACTTCATGTTCAACATTAAATATTTATCACAAACTCTTTGTTATTGTAAAATATGGAGTATACTTGGTATAGTAACATTGATTTCAACATAGATAATAAAAACAAAATACCGGCGCCTCCAAAAATAAATATAAATAGAGCCTGACCAAATATAAAGTCCAATATGGCTGAGGAGAAATCCAGGGAGGGATCTTCAATGAAGTCTCATGGGAGGACAAACAAACAAATAAGACAAAAACAAGAAAGAAAAGAGAAAAAGATCATAGTGCAACTAAAAACAACAATAAACAAATAATCCCTGAAAAAATTGAAAAAAATTGAAAAAAAAGGAAATAATTACAAATTTAATGCAAGTGAATAAAAATATATAAATAAAACAACAAACACTTGAATGTTGGGCTAGAGACACTATTAAAGCGATGACATCCGGTAGGGATAAAATTGAAACCCTACTTACAGCAAGGCTGAATGGTATAAGCCCGTAGCAGAATTATCCAATAATTCAGACCAGGGCCTGTGTGGTAGATGATATAACCCAGCCTCCAGAGATCCACGATGCTGGGACTGCCACTGCTATCACACTTACAGATGTCCTGGTGTGTGAGGGGTGCCACAGGAGAGAGCGTGGACCCGACGCTGCCGAAGGGATCACCGGAGCAATGCATGCAGACCAAAGGTCTCGCGATAACTCGGTGATGTCACCCCGCAGCGCGAAGGCAGGGGAAGCGCCCCGGGCAAGAAACAGGGAACTCAGAGAGCTCAGGCTGAGTAGAGAAGGGACAAAGGGCTACCGGGGGAGAATGTCAAAGTCTCAGCCAGATAGAAACCACCCCATAAAGGGGCCTATATCTCGGGAAGCAGGGGGTCCCCGGACCTAAAACCAAAGCGGTTCAGCTCCGAAGACCCTCTGCACATCTACACTATGAATAAAACACACATATCAATAAACACTCATTCCTTACCTTTGCGGCTATTTGCTATGGTAACGAAGCAGCATGAATGTATTTTTTTTTTTTTTATAACTTTGGTTTTGTTAGGTGTTTTGGTGCATACATTATAACACAATCCATTAGCATTCGTAACTTCACAATTTCTTTGTTTCCAAACACTAAACGTGACTCACATGACAGACTTAACAAACCAAAACACATGACGGCAGGGTAACGAGATGAGGGGAGGTGGGAGGGGGGGGGGTCCAGAACGCGACGATCACTGCTGGGCGGATACAGCTCTTTTCACTTTCCTCTCGGTATCTTGTTGGTATTAGCGTGCCAGGTCAACGGCCAGTCTATCGGAGTGGCCCTACTTCCTTGAGCTCCCCTATACCTTGGGTTTTCCTAGTCACTGTATGGTCGAGAATCCATTTGGTTGGAGGAGAACGCATTTATGGTTATCATTGCAAAATTGTGGTGGCATCCACTCCCGGGATGTCTGTTTGGGCCAGCCAGGGCAACCACACTTTTAGAAAATTTGAGCCGGAGTCATTGACCAAACTCGTCAATTGTTCCATCCGACAAACAAACCAAATTCTGTTCCTAATTTTGGGTAAAATTGGTACTTCCGGTTGCTTCCACAATGCTGCGATTTCGCATCTGGTGGCTGTTGCTAAGTGTGCTATCAATTTATGAGTGGCATTCGATAGCCCCTGGATCCGCCTGCCCACCAGGAACAGCCATGGGTCCAGGGGGATCTCCACTCCGATCAATCTTTGAAGCCAATCTCTAATTTCCACCCAAATCGGATCCACCTTCGTGCAAGACCACAGCATATGGCATAAGTCAGCTCGTTCTCCGCATCGCTTTGGACAAAGCGGGGAGTAACCTCTGACAAATTTGGCTAGTTTTGTTGGGGTGTAATACCAGCGCATTAGGACTTTGTATGCGTTCTCTTTTAACGTGGTACAGATAGAGCTTTTGGCTGCTGCCTGTAGGATCCTGTCCCAGTCCTCGTCCTCTAATGTCTCCCCTAAATCGGCTTTCCATTGTCTCATATAACTAAGTCGAGGTTCGTCTTTTGTCAAGGTTAGTCCCTTTGTGTCCGTGCCTCTAGAACACAGCTGCTCGAAGTTTGTTCTCCTAGGCCGAATTGGGGTTTTGTTGTAAAATGCCCTGTTCTGGAGGTATCTAAAAAATTCTGTATTGTGCATGTTTTTTTCTTCTTTGATATGATCAAAAGTTTTGATATGCTGTCTTCCCTCCAGATCATTTAGTCTAATATACCCTGATTGAAACCATTTTGCGAAATGTGAACGATCCATTCCTGGAGCAAAATCCGGATTACCCCAAATGGGCGTCATCAAGGAGTTTAGTGTTGTTAGAGAACATTTAAATTTGGTAGCCTCCCAAACCTTCAAGGAGTTTGATATAGCCTGTAGCGGAGTCTGAATTCCCGACCAAAACCTTTTTAGGTAACCATATAAGGTTCTGCAGTTCAATGGGCGCACAACAATTTTTCTCTAGGGCCACCCATCTCCGGAGATCCGGGTCCGTGTGCCACTGTATGATTTGGCTCAGTTGGGCTGCTTCGTAGTACTCAAACAAGCAAGGCACCCCCAACCCCCCTCTCAAGGTCGGCCTCCTCAAGATATCTTTTTTTATCCGTGGGCTTTTTTTATTCCAGATAAACTTCATTATTCTAGACTGCAGCGAGAGGATGTCATCGTTCAGCAGGGAGGCAGGGAGGGCCTGAAAGAGGTATAGCACCTTAGGTAGAAGATTCATTTTAACACTGTGAATTCTTCCAATCCAAGAAATGCCATGCTCCCCCCATCTTCTAAGATCCTCCCTCAGTGTCTTGAACAACCTGGGATAATTTGCCTTTTATAACGCTTTGACATCGCGTGTTATATATACCCCTAGATATTTGATCATGGAGGGTTGCCAGTTAAATGTAAAGTTTAATCCAATTAGTTTTTCCATTGGTTTGGGTAGATATATATTGAGGGCTTCAGATTTGGCCTGATTCATTTTGAACCCCGATATTTGTTTAAACTGCCCTAATATTGCGAACACATTGGGCAGGGAGGCGAGAGGTCTGGATAATGTCAGTATCACATCATCCGCATACAGCGCCACTTTGTGCGTCTGCTCTTTTACTGTTATTGCTGACACATCTGGGCATAATCTCAGGTGTGCCGCCAAGGGTTCAATACAGAGGGAAACAGCAAGGGGGACAGCGGGCAACCCTGCCTCGTGCCACTACGGATTTGAAATTGTCCTGAAGGAAACCCCTGATGTCTCACCCTTGCTGCCGGCCCTTCATATAGGGCCATAATGGCTCCCAAGAGGCATCTCTCGAAGCCAAATGCCTCCAGTGTCCCTCTTAGATAGGACCAATCAATCTTATCGAAGGCTTTTTCTGCATCCAGACTAAGGGCCTCATGCAGTAAGCGTCGATAATGCTTATTTCGCCATTATTCCACCAAATTTGGCTTTGAGATTCAGTAAGCGCCGATAAGTGTTTTTTATCGGCATTTGTCTCTCCCGATAAAATTTTTTCGCCGTTCGCCTGCCGATAAGCCGTTTTTCGGCACCTTTCGCTACTTTTTTAAATCGGCTGTATTCAAGTAACAAAATCAACTTATCGGTGCTGATCGGCACTACAAAATTGAGAGTTCTTCGGCAATTTGTCCCGCCAACTAAAGTTGGCAAGTGGGAGGGGAGAACGATCGCTAAGGTTGCCGGAATGGCACTTAGAAAAAAAAAATCATCTGTACATCAATGGAGTCAATGGAGCGGGGACGTATAACATTATAGTACTGTTTACATTCTATTGCTCACAATACAAATGTGTTTAGCATTACAGTGTGGGGGTCATTCACTGCATTGTGTCACACCTTACATGTATTATTTGCATAACATTGTACTTTTATATGTTCTCATTATTTGCCTCTCACATTACTCATCATTTGATGATGTGTCAATGGAAAATCCTATACTCAACTCTTAAAGGAGAAGCTCACATCATATCACACATGTTACTGAACTGTGCGACAATTTATTACATGATGTTACACATGTCACACATCTAACACATCCACCGTATATTCATGTTGCTATACATTTCAGAATGCTTGTAATGTGTAACGCATCATCAAACGTTAATGTACATCTTTATTCTCATGTTTACATGTACTTTGTGTCCTCCCTTATTTGATGACGTCCGCTATTGGATACTCAATCACATTGCATGTTTACATTGTAAACGTTGCATTACAAGCACTTCATGCTAACTTATATACACATCTACAATAGTTACTCATTGTTACACGTTTCAAACTGATTCAATAGCAACTATCCTCATGACATAAATGTATGCATATGCACAGTAGAATTAATTGATGTGAACATGTGACACTAACATGGCAAATTAGACATGTTGCAACGAACTTTTTCTACGTCAATGTCATGGTTTTATCATAATTATATGACTGAGTGTTGCGTTCAGAAGTGGTACATGCATTACACATTGCACTAATACTTTACAATGAATGCTTGTACAAAGCTTCACGTTACATCATTGTGAAATATCAGGATTGGCTGCTGAATACACAGAAATAATACTTGTTAGATCAAATGGATACAGCTTGGGAGCAAAGTACTTGGATATGTTAATGTAACACGTAGCACTTTACCAACTCACCTGACATCATCACATAGCTATTTAAAGGACGGCAATTACCTGCTCATTCACAGCTACAGACATCAAAACAGACATGTTTAGGAGACGTAGGAATATTTTATTGCACGAGTGGATTGCTGATGAAGAGAAGGACATAGGGCAAGGGAGGGACAGAGGCAGGGACAGTGACAGGGACAGGCAACCGGACAGGACATGGACAGGGAGAGGGACAGGAGATGAGAGGAGAAGACAGAGGAGAGAAGTTGTGGCTCGTCCTCGTGTGTACAGGGAGAGAACCCTGTTAGATGGAATGAGTGAGGAGGAGATAGTAAGTCGCTATCGTTTGAGTTCAGCAGCAATCTTATCTCTTTATGAAGAGATAAGGGGAGATTTAGATTTTGTGACAGCCAGAGGTCGTGCAGTCCCTGGGCTTGTTAAAATGCTGTGCTCATTACATTATCTTGCTTCCGCGTCATTCCAGACAACTGTGGGCATAGTGGGCGGGGTCTCGCAATCTACATTCTCGCGGGCCTTTACCCAGTTTCTATATGCACTCAATAGACATGCTAGGAATTATATTTATTTTCCTAAAGAGCAGACAGAGTGGCTGGAAGTCAGGAATGGCTTTTATGCCATAGCGGGGATACCATGTGTGCTGGGTGCAATCGATTGCACCCATGTTGCTTTGATTTCGCCTAGTCAGAGTGAGCATGCTTACCGCAACCGTAAGCACTACCATTCCCTGAATGTACAGGTGGTTTGCGATGCCACGATGAAGATTATGCATGTGGTAGCCAAATTCCCTGGTTCCAGTCACGATTCCTCTATCCTGAGGAACTCATCAGTTTTCCATGCTTTCGAAGAAGGCTATTTTGGACCTGGTTGGCTGCTGGGTGAGTACATATTTGGATGTTGTAACACAAAACGCTTTTTTTTTCTAGGAATTATTGTATTTTATAATGTTATCACTAATGTTACCTTATGTGTGCTCCATTGATTATAGGTGCCAAACCCTCAAACTGAAGCAGAGGAGAGGTACAATGCTGCCCATATATCTACGCGATCCGTTATAGAGGAGACATTTGGGCTTCTCAAGACAAGATTTAGGTGTCTCGATCGAACTGGTGGGACACTTCAATATAAGCCTCAAAAAGTGTCTGATATTATCATTGCATGTTGCATTTTGCACAATGTGGCACTCAGACATAATGTACAAACAGACATAGGTCAGGCTTTGGAGGAGGAGCATCCCATCAATGTCCCAGCTGACAATGATCAAACAGCCAGTGGTGTAGAGACACGCCAGAATGTCATAAATACTTTTTTTTCATGTAAGTAAATACATATATGTTCATATTACTACTTTAATATATTCATTATGTTATATTAAACCTACATTTTTTCAAATACCATTCTCTTAGGAAACAGATGAATATGGGTCGCACACCTTTCTCTTCTCTGCTGTGTGTACAAATGCATGTGGCACCGGTATGTCATTCATCCACAGGTTATATAATCCTTCTCAGAATGTAAAGTTGTTGTGTGTATGTGAATACAACAATTGTTACAAATGAATAATTTCGTACCATTGTCTTGTTGATTATGCAAAGGCAATACACATATTATGGCCATAGTCATTCCTTATTGCACTATGGTTACATACAATGATATTGTTACACTGGGACATGTGCATCACTATGATGTGTACACCAGTTTGCTTTTCATATTATATGTTACCAAATATACATGGTGTTTCATATGTAACACCAAATACACACTTTGGTGTGTTGCTTACCTTAATGAAGATGTCATGACAATGTTTGATATTTATATTTATATATTTTTTAATTAGGTATATGTCCTCAATGACTACTCATGGTATGTATATGAACTCACATCTGTCATAAGATGTGTCAACTTCTATATACGTATACTTATAGGATGCATCAACCTAACATATTTGAAAATAAGAGATTTTACAAACATGTTGTTTCTGTATAATGTACATGCTTTTAGCTACACTTGATGGTTCATGTGCATTGTATTTGTAAAAAATTAGTGACATGACATCACATTTAATGTATGTACCC
Organism: Ascaphus truei; assembly: GCF_040206685.1. Taxonomy (NCBI): domain Eukaryota; kingdom Metazoa; phylum Chordata; class Amphibia; order Anura; family Ascaphidae; genus Ascaphus; species Ascaphus truei. Next base: position 257,382,977 of record NC_134487.1, on the reverse strand, counting down.
TTACAAATTCCATTAATGTAATATAGTGGTGGGTGTAGAGAAGGGGATAAATGCTGCTATAATTTTGAGTATGGGAGGTGAATAACCATGGATGCACATGAGTGATCATAACACTCCATGAATGATTGCCTGTAAACACACCAATACTTGGTACATCTTGTACTTAGCAATGTATGTGATTAGTTATTGTAGCAATTAATTTTCTCATTTATTTTTACATTGTCACATGTGTATGTATAAGATACACATGTGTGTTGATTTGACCTACATGTAACAAGTGTCAAAATGTTAACACAATGCAAAATATTTAAACTATTTATTAGTAAATTGTCATAATTCATTCTACCCAATGACAATGTTGTTAATATAGTTGTAATGTCATTCATGTAACTTAATCATTATTATGATGATCATTTACAAGTAATGTCAACATATGAACGTCAATCACGTGGACATTTGCATAGGCACACTTTTCAGCACCACTGTTTGTGTGTGTCTCAATTTGTGTATGATGCATGTTTAACAACGTCAAATGATACCATCAGTATTATTATGTTACTTTATATCATCAGACTCACTTTACTCTGTATGTGTTGAACGTTCACTAAACACACAAAACTATATTTACTTTTGTAAATCAAATATACACAGAAAATTTCATGTTTACATGATCTGTACCTAATATTCATAAGATCATGCATTGTAGGTGAACACTACAACTTGGGTCTAAAAATTTTTTTCGCAATAAAAAAACATTTTAAAAACATCCTAATTTAACTTGTGTACTTTCACATATAATGGCTACGTGGTTTTATGTACCATTAACATACTTTCTACAGTCATATGTCCCATTTTACAATATAGTACACAAATGTATTTACAGAGTGGGAATGGTTGTTCTATATTTATCAGAGCATGACATATAATGTTATTACAAAATAAAGAACACACATAAAATCTGAAAACTGCAGTGTTTAGCAACATCATTATGTTAATTAAGTGGTTATGAAATATATGCATAACCGGATCACATTCTGTATTGTTTGTTAATATGCGCAGCAAGCATTATAAAAATTGTTGCATATGTAGTATATTAGTTGGTCGCCCCTCCTCACAATCATCTCATATAACGATTGGCTCTTCTGAAATCATACATTGATCCCATGTATTCATCCGCAACATCTATGAAATACAGCAAACACATGATGGTCACATATGGCACATTTATATATGTCTAGCCATGACAACGCGTTACACATCTCTATATGATAGTGTATATCCACGCTTAATTCACGTATATGTTGAAAGTGCAAGGTTAAAATTAAACATAATTATGTATCCTTTTTATAATGGCGTTGCTGGCATAACTACGGATATGATCTTTCCGTTGCCTGTATACATAATAATGTGCGCGCACATTTTAATTTGTGCACGCACTTCACGATTGTGTGGACTAAGTGTTAGCGCATGTGCTAAACAATGTGTACGCTGTGCGTTGAATACATGTCCCTCCATTTTGTTACTAGCATTAAGCATATCATATTTCTAAGAAATCCAATTTTCGCTAAACTAAATTACTTCTACACACGTACTTCTAAAAACTTTTTAAACGGACGTGTGTGGACGGAACCAACGGCCGATCAGCCAATGAGCTAATAAAAGACGTGTGACATCATGTTAAGGCAACGTGAAGTGCACGCAAACACTCCTCCCACTTAATTAACATTGGCCTACCGCGCTGTGCACGCCCACAAACACAGACGCGCACGCATGACACAGTGCACTGACCGGAAAAATAACAAACGCCCACAGCCAATACGTTTTCACGCGCGCACGTCGGTTGGGGGCGGGGCTTACATCCGTAAACCTTTTTAAGGACGCCTTGGGACATGACAAGGGTCCCACATCATATGTGGCAGACCCTCTTTTTTTTTAGATGTTGCATGATAAACAATGAGGTGTGTGTGTTACAGTTATGGTAACATGTTGCAATGATATGTTCTAAGAGATAGGAAACAAGGTATATTTATTCCGTTAGCAATGTGTACTAATGCTTCTTGATGTATTATATTGTACTAGGAAAAAATGTCTTTGTGCACGCTACATGTTAGGCTGTCTGCAATTTTACGCTGTATCCACGCATTTGGCGTACAAATGGTGGATATACAAAAAGTAGAACTTTTCACGGTGAGTCAACGCATAACGATTATTGTATTTACCATTCTTGTAGAAGTAACACTTGGTTTGGCTGCAACTGCTTGCTCCAGAAAGACACTGCATTTTCATCCATGGTTGAGGCAACCGTTGAATCCTGTATGACACACATCTCCATGAGGCGCTCATAGGAATCGCCACTGCCTTCTTCAAACAAGATGTCCGGAGGTACGTGGTTGTTTTCCCATTCACATTGGTATTGTCCAAAAAGGTTTGGCAACAGATCTGAGTAGTTATGTTCATCTTGCATCTGGGCTTCAGGAATGGAGGGTGCAGCTATTGCAGCAGGTATCGTTTCAGACGGGACAGTCGTTGCGGATGCATTGCTATTGTTATTAGGAATAAATATGCTATTTATCAGAAGATATGTTCCATGTTCCATGGTAATTTAAAATTGTGGGGCAATATGCCAAAATCCATATCATTCATGTAGGTTATCATGGACACGTTCAAAACAATCATTTGTTGTTAAAGTGAATCGTACAGAAGATTTAAAATTTGCAGCTCGACATGCCTCTTTGTAATATGGATATTTCCTTCTAAACAAGTCATAGATTTGGCCAACGTTAGCTTTCTTTTCTTCAGTTGATTGTATGGCCTCTGCAATCATAAATTTGTAAGATTTGTGCGGATGGCTGCTAAATGTTGAATGCTCTGCCATTGCTGATGTTCAAATGATGAGTGTGTAACTTTAGTGCTACGTTTTTTGTGCTGAATTTGAAAGTAATTAAATGTTATCATTGTGGCTTTTTTCAAGGTCACAATACAAGCTCAATGTAACACTCCTTTTTACCCCCCCCCCAATTCTAATGTGTAGAAATAATTGGATCACATTTTTTGGTTTAGATAGCCATTTCACTGTGAATGTCACATTGTTTTTGCCTTAATCTACATTCTCAAAACAAGTGTAGGATTTTAATTAAAAAACAATGTGGGTGAAATATTCTACAGTGGTAGCATAATGAAAATACTGGTTACACTGAGCTATCATGAGACACACACACCTGGGTATGTTTTTCTCTCTGTCTGCATTCTAATGTTTCAATGTGTGTCTCTCTTTCTGTCTGTTTATCTCTCTGTCTGGCTCACACTGTTTGTCTCTATCTATCTGTATATATGTATATATGTACATATATATATATCTCAGTACAAAAGATAAATATCTATATTTAAATATATATATATATGTCTCTAAAACCAAAAATTAAATATATGTATATATATATATATGTATATGTGTGTATGTGTGTGTATATTACTGTATTTAAGGCCTTATATGTAAACAGGGATTGTTATATTGCTCAGACTTATTTCAAGGTTTAAACAGGGTGAGTATGTTTGAGGGCCTATTAGAGTCAGCTGTGTCCAATTAGTCGTTAAAAGCAATCAAGGCCTTTCCTGAGGCAGCAAGGCCTGTAGTGTTAAAAAAGATAATATATATTTAATATAGTTCTACACTGAACCTATTGATGCAAGTAAGTAGGCCTTGGATAAAACATCTTTAAAGTTTAATCTAGGTGAGTGAATTATGTGCTTCATAATATTAGGGCCATATTGTTAAAAAGTGTCAGAACATGTATATCTCACTAACACAAGGCCTGTTTTATTACAATACTGTGTTATAACAAGAAAGCATCATATGTATCTTGTCATAAAAATATCTCTATCTATATATATATATATATATATATATATATACACACTGTGTGTGTGTACATATATCCTTAGATACTACATATATATTAATACACATTCACAGATATGTTATTGTAACCAGTACTCATACATGATGACATGCCAACATTAAGAAACTTGAAGGAAGGTGAAGGTAAGTAATCTTTTACAGTTAATCCTGCTCTAAACTGAAATGTAAGATGTAAGCAGTTATATAGATAGTTACTTAATTTAGAATGTGAATAATATTAACATGCAATGACTACCTAAATTACCTACCAAACACACACAAATACTATGTTTACCAGCTAAGTGAATGTCAGCTACTGTAAACCTTGCAACTGTGTAATGTTGGACCATTACTGAACAGATGATTAATACATAAATATTATTTACATTATGCGTTCATTCAGACTGTGAACATTTCCAAACCTTCACGTGTACAAGGACATACTTGAATGTTTGGAAACAACAGGTCTTGATCATACATACAATATTCATTAGATAATCTCAATTAAACACCACAAGGCAAAATACAGATTTACTTAATGTGAAAATGTATTGTTTTTTTCCCTTTTGAGACCGAGTCACAAGCCTGCTTGTTGTCTGTTGTTTTTGCCTTTTCCCTTTGGCAACGACTTTAACCAAAACTGAACCAGTTTCACTGGCCTGTGGCACTTCACGGGCAGGGGGATTGGGCAGTGACACTTCACGGGCAGGGGGATTGTGCAGTGACACTTCACGGGCAGGGGGATTGGGCAGTGACACTTCACGGGCAGGGGGATTGTGCAGTGACACTTCACAGGTAGGGGGATTGGGCAGTGACACTTCACGGGCAGGGGGATTGGGCAGTGACACTTCACGGGCAGGGGGATTGGCCAGTGACACTTCACGGGCAGGGGGATTGGCCAGTGACACTTCACGGGCAGGGGTTGTGGGCAGATGCAGTTGTGAACCAGTTGGTACACAGTGCACAACTGATGTTTGCTCCGTTTCGTGTTTTTGTTTTTTACTTTGTTTCCAAAAACTGGTTAGTACTAATTGTTTGTGTAACTTTCTTTTTGGTGCCTCCTTTGTAGGTGTCAGTTCCTGATTTTCAACAGATGGCAGCGGTTGGATGTTGAGAGGGACATGCACAGAACTAGCAGCCAATGTACCGGTACCATCCCGAACTGGGGAATGAAGATCAGATGGCTGGGATGAAAAACTAGCAGCATTTAATGATCCATCCTCTGATGGGGTAAAGTTGAATTGTTGTGCTGTTGCAGTCATTCTCAAGTGATTAGCTTGGCTTAGTTGAACAACTTCTGCTTCTAATGTGCTGTTTAATTTTTGTATTTGTTTATGAACTTGGATGAAGATTCTCTGGAGATGTGACAATAGTGATATCGCCCTTTCCGGCTGAGCTATCATTATTTCCTGCTGTGATATCATCCTTTCGTGCACTGACATCATATCTGAATGGCGACAATTTTCTGCAGCAACAATTCTTTCTTCAGAAGCTGCTATTGCTGAGTATGTGTTACTTGCTGGAGGAATTGACTGTGTTACTCTTTGACTGGGAACATGTTCATGCTCACTTGATTGAATTTCTGTCTCTTTGGCAACATCAGGTTCTAAAAATAAATGAACACATGATGAAATGGCATGCTAATGTCTTCTGGTTTACTATATAATGATAGTTGTTATCACAGTGTAACACCTAACATATTTCCATACGTTTTATGTTGTCACATTAAAATGTACCTTGACTTAAGAAATATGTTTCGACTCAGTGTGAAATAAGAATGAATGAAAGGTTGTTCAAACCTCACAACTCCTAGATGATAGTTTACATCACACACAATACATGTTCTCTTTATAAACTTCATTTTCAGTGACAATAAGTGATCTGATTTAAATTAGATGTCAAACGCATTTATTTAACATAACAACATAACATATAGAAATGAACATATTAGATGTCCTGCACCTCATACACTCCTTCCAGGTGCGATGAGCTGGATGTCCCCAGGTGAAGAGACTTTTTCAGTCTCAGGTGACACATGACCTCCAGAAACAACTATATAGAACAATAACATAAGTTGTTAATTGACATGTGTACATAATAAACATTGAGTTTGTGTATCTTGAGTATTTATGGCTAACTAACAGCATCACTTCATGAAATGAAAAGATGTGTCTGGCAAACTGAACATTCTCCATTTTAATAACAATGTACATGACAGTGTACTTGGGACTTTTTTGTTCACTACCATACAACATACAATGGTTATGCAGTAATGCGTTTTAAAAATAGGGCTCGATGTGGCTGCCACTCCACAACACATGCAGTGTGTCGCTCACAGATGCTACTGGTGTGAAAATGTGGTGTTGATATACGTTTCACAATATATATGAGTGAACGAATGTGTTATGTACGTTTTGATACATAGTGGTTTGGTGGGTGAAATTGTACATAGAGTTACCATTTCCAATGAATGTGATTAACTTATTTTTAGCTTGGCAGGTTTTAAGAACTGTAGTCCCTCCCCCAAAAGGTCACATCACCCTGACCTTTCAATTAATTCAAGCAGCAGAAAATAGTCTCAACAAAGTTGACCGTAACATGACCCTGTTATCTGGCTGTGTGCACAACCCCACCCCCTGTGTTCACGTGTATGCTGTGATGACATATTAATTGCAGCTGCTTTAACACAATGGTAGATGAGCGAAATACTAGTCTGAAGTGTGCTACCTATGAACACAATTACATAACATATGCAACCTGTCCCTAATTATGCTCTCTGTATATGACATGAAGCAAACTAGGACCTTTTATTAAACATAAGCAAATGTGTTAGTGCAAGTGATGTTTGTTGGCCGTAGAACGCAATATCTTTGATGCATGATTTGAAGAGGCAGTAATGTCGTGTTTGTAGATGTTACATAAATTACCTATCAATTTAAAATATATATATGTATGTACTGCAACAGTACATATTAATGTTTGCTCATTTGCATGTCTTAGACAGGTGTGCAACCCTGTCGTTCCCCATCATCGGCCAGCATACAGCGCTTCCACTGCAGCAAAGGATTGTGGGAAATGACATGCAAATGAGCACTCAGTGCCACGATATATAATAATTTGTGCTTTTAGTAGGACACCGAAATATAAATATATATCGATAGATAGATATATAGAGAGAGACATATATACATATATATATATGTAGGTATGCTTATATTGGGAAGAAAGTATAATTAGCAGCGGAAATATACAAAAGAACTGTAACCTATGACAAGCCTAGTACAGTAACATTTGTCACCTGGTGGAAATTCAGACGAATAAATTCCGATGTCTCTGTCACCGGCCAAACCCTCCACGACGACAGGAAGAATTTTTTGTCGCAGCTGCTCCTCCAATGGTGTTAAGAGGAGACGTTGTGCTGGCGGCCCACCTCCAGTGCCAGAAGCATGCAAGCGTTGTGCTTGTATTTTTTTTTAAGTTGGCCCTGATATCGTCAAATCTCTTGCGACAATTATTCCGGTCCTGACATGATTCCCACATGCATTCACAGCAATTATTATTTGATTCCACATTTCTTTTTTGCATGCTGAACTTCTCCGCCCTTGAAATATATACAAAATATATGACGTTAATTCTTAATAATAAAACGATCAATTTCCTAAACTGCTAGCTGTTCCAAGAGATACCAAACATGCTGGTTTAGGTGTAATATGTGTAGCACATGAGCATTAACTTGTAAGCATAGACATGTAAGGAAGCTTGCATTAATATTGTATGAAGTTTGCACAAATTGAACGACTGAGTGTTCTTGTCATTGTAAAGCTTGATTAAAATATGTGTTTCAAAAGTAAGTTACATTGATAGATATTATGGACCAATATTTTGATATGAAGACACCTCACATGGCCTAGGATAATATGTATTTGAAGAATGAATGCTAAGGTAGACTTACCTACTAAATGGCCATACAGACAGTCATAGTGCTCCAGAATCCCTGTGACAAGAGCTGTGTTTTCGTTCATAATTCATAAATTCATGAATTGTAATGCAGTATATATATATATACTGTGCAGTATTGCAGCCAGCGGGAATAAAATGCTTCAATCCCTGCCTGGAAAATACCTCAATGCACTCGGGCAGAAAACAGTCACAAACCTCAATACACCCGGGTATACCCGAATTCGTGGGACTAGCCGAGCTCGAATAAAGTGTGTCGCCAGTGTAAGTACCATAGACGGGATATTATGTTTTTGGGCCAAATCAATAAGATCAATTACTCGTCTGGTATTATCTGCCGCTTGCCTTCCTCCTATGAACCCCACCTGATCTGGGTGAATCAACCTAGGAAGGACGGTACCCACTCTGTTGGCTATAAGTTTTGAGAATATTTTTATGTCCGTATTGATCAAAAACATGGGCCAGTAGCTCTTGCAGTCTGCCGGGTCTTTACCTGGTTTATAGATCAGGGAGATGAAAGCCTGGAGCATCTGTGCGGGGAACGAGGCCCCTTGCAAGACCGAATTAAAGAGTTTTAACATATATGGTGTAATATTTTCAGATATTTTTTGTAGTATAGGTCTGAAAAGCCATCTGGCCCTGGTGCCTTGGCTGGCTTGAGAGACTTTACAACTGCCGTTAACTCTTCTAAAGAGAAGTCTGTCTGTAGTGCCTCCCTCTCCACCCTTCTCAACTATGCCCCCATTAAAAATTCCCGCAGATTGTCCTTCGTTTTCTGATTGTGTGCGACCTTACCGCCATCATAGAGCGCCTCATAGTAGGATTTGAATTCCTCCACAATTGCTTAGGATTGGAGGTAAGCTCCCCCCCTTGTGTACGAATAGATTGGATGTGATAATTTGGTGTTTTATTTCTAAGCTTGTTCGCTAAAAGGGTGTCCGGCCTGTTCGCCTTCTCAAAGAACCTACGTTTAGTCCAACTCCCAGACATCAGAGATCCCCTGAGGGTAGCTTTATGTGCCTCCCACAACGTGGAGTGTGATGTCACGCTACCCTCGTTCTCCACAAAATACTCTGTGATTTTGTCTCCTATCTCCTTAATAATGGCTGGAATTTTGAGTAGCAGCTCATTAAGTCTCCAGTTTGCTCCAGGTCTGTCTAGTGAATTTAACGTGCACCGCAGCTCGATTGGTGCATGGTCTGACCACGAAATATCGTGTATCCCCGTATGGGAGACCTCCGGGACCAGTCTATTGGATACCAGGAAATAATTTATCCGGCTATATCTGTTACGTGGGTGGGAGTAAAACGTAAAGTCCTTATCCTGCTTATGTTGCTCTCTCCAAATATCTACTAATTGACAGTCTCGTAGTCCGTGGGTAATGTTTAGTATGTCCTGTCTAGGGGGCAGGTTAGTAGTCGTACACCTATCTAGGATGGGGTTTAATGTCCTATTGAGGTCCCCAGCTACAATTATATATCCCTGAGCTACACTGTGGAGTTTCTGGAAAAAAAGGGAAAAAAATGTCGGAGCTGGCTCGCATGGGGCGTAGACAGAGGCCAACGTGAGGGGCTGACCCTGTATGGACCCCACCAGGATGAGGTATCGCCCTTCTCTATCCGCTATCGTTTTGTCTACCTGAAATGTTAGTCTGTTGTGGATTGCAATAGCTACCCCTCTTTTTTTCTCTGTCGCTGAGGCTATGTGTACTGTTCTGAAATCTTTATCTAGAAATTTAGGGAAACAGCTCTTAGAGAAGTGGGTCTCCTGGAGAAAAATAATGTCTGCCTTTCGGCGTTTATACTCTTTAAAGGCCAACTTACGTTTTGCTGGGCTGTTGAAACCTTTAACGTTGTGCGAAATAAACCTAATTTCTTTATTCAACATACTTTATGGGGTTTCTGACTCTCGAACTTTGTGCAGTGGCTGGCTCGTTGATTTCCATCTGCTGCAGGTGTCCAGTGCCGTCTTCTACGCCGATTCTGTCGTCGGTCTCTCTCTTCCCCGTTCCTAGGGCCGAGATATCCGTCTGATGGATTGACTGATGATGTGGAGATGTATTTACTGCATATTCCCTTGCCGTCCGCTCCTCTTTCCTCTGGGGGGGTTGGGGGAAGTGGGAGGCCAGGGCCCAGGGAGGGGGGACACATGAAGGTAGGAAGGGGCAGGGGAACATATAACATATAACGAACAAAGAGACAAAAATGACAGCGTAAACAGTGTGTTTCTGGCAATGAATATTTATAGAATTGAGAAGATCTCATCTGGGATGGACCCAGAGAGATCCTTATGCCAATAGGTATGGCCTGACAGACCGTCCATAACGGTGGACTTGTCTGTGTCCCGCGGGACCAGCCTCCTAGGGACTAGGATACGACCCATTACTGGGGAATGGGTAGAGATAGGAGAAGCCTGCAGCGGGGGTAGTCCCCGCCAGCGCATCTTAAAGCATTATTTATATAAATTTATACCAGCAATACATCAACTAATAACTTTTGTACATAATAAAAACTTTTACAAACCCCTCAAACGACAACACTCAGAGGGGTATCTTGAGTAACTATAGTGATATGTGGGAAATCCCACCTCTAAACCTCCCCTCTGAATCTTGCATACCTTAACCTCTACCCCATATGACATATCTGTGTAAAGCCTAACTACATCCTAACCTGTGGCTAACTTGAGCTTCGCCTAGTATCTGTCCCCTAAACAGATCGGTCTGATTTAATAGTATACTGCAGCCCTTTTGTCTCCCCCCCCCCTGCCTGCTTGTCTCTCTCACCCCCTCCTGCCTTCTTGTCTCTCTCATACCCACTCCTGCCTTCTTGTCTCTCTCTCTCTCCCCTCTCCTGTCTCCCTCCCCCCTTCCCTCCTTCTTGTCTCCCTCCCCCCCTCCCCTCCTTCTTGTCTCCCTCCCCCCCTACCCTCCTTCTTGTCTCCCTCCCCCCCTACCCTCCTTCTTGTCTCTCTCCCCCCTCATGCTTTCTTATCTCTCCCCCCCTCCTGCTTTTCTCTCACCCCCCTCCTGCTTTCTTGTCTCTCACCCCCCCTCCTGCTTTCTTATCTCTCCCCCCTCCTGCTTTCTTATCTCCCCCCTCCTGCTTTATTATCTCTCCCCCCCCTCACGCTCCCCTCATCCCCCCCCCCCGGTGCTCCGCTCGCCTGTAATTGTGTGCGCATGTGCGTGCCCGTGCCAACGTCGGAAGTGGAGGGGCGGGAGCAGAAGAGGGGAGGCCCGGAGGGAAGACGGCCGCCCCTCCAGAACCCGCGGCGGGTCGCCAGGCACATCCCGTCCGTGCCCGCGACCGCCCACATAGGGCGCCGGAAGCAGAGGGGGCGGGACAGGAAGAGGGGAGGCCGCCATCTTGGAGGTGGCCAGAGGTGGCTGTCTGAAGCACGGCCAGTGGGCCCGCGCCTCTCGTCTCCTCGGAGACACCCGCACCGCCCAGGAGGGAAGACGGTCGCCACTCCAGAACCCACGGCGGGTCGCCCGGCACATCCCGTCCGCGCACGCCCATGCCAACGCAGGGCGCCGGAAGCAGAGGGGGCGGGAACGGCAGAAGAGGGGCGGCCGCCATCTTGGAGGTTGTTGATCCTGTCGGAGGCGCGGCCAACGGGTCTGCGCCACTCCTCGGAGGTTCCCGAAAATCCACGACGGATCGCCAGGTACGTCCATGACGATGCCTCCCGGCGGCTCGTCTGCGTTCTGGGCCTTCTAATCGGGGCAGTATTGATGTCATCTCTAGGCGAGTCAGGGGTAGCTCAGCGTCCCAGGGGTGTCTTGTTTGGCTATTGGGGTATGTTACACGTATGGCTGACGTAGATTAGTCTTTATCTTTTAGCTTTGGTGTGGGGCAGCCACGGAACCAGCCCTTCTCCAGGAGGTCACCAGAGCCTCCCCCCTTGAGGAAGTACGTGGGAAGGACCCAGGGGACTCCGAAGACTGCTCAAGGCCCAACCTGCGCAGAAAAGCATCACCATCCTCTGGTCTTCTTAAGGTATGTGGGGTGCCATTTTTTATCACAAGCAGAGTGAAGGGGAACAGCCAGCGATACTTTATGGTGTTGTCCCGCAGCGCTTTTTTGACAGGCCATAAATTCCTCCTCCTGGCCAACGTAGCTGGGGCTAAATCTTGGAATACTTGGAACTGGACCTCGTTAAATTCAGTATATTTTTGGTTCCTGGTCTTTTGGGATATGGTTTCCTTTGTTTGAAAAAAATGGAAACGGACAATAATGTCTCTGGGGGTCCCCTTGTTGGGAGCGGGAGCGGAGTGCCCTATGGCACCTAACCAGGTGTCTATCTGTTTCAGATCCATCTGGGATTAGGTGTTCAACCCAGCGTTTGATGAAGTCCTCTGGGTCTGTTACAGCTTCCGGCACCCCCCTTATACGGAGGTTGTTTCTCCTGTCCCTGTTGTCGGAGTCTTCCAACTTGTCCCCTATCTCCCGCACCTGGGCTGACAGGGAAGTGACCTCCGCTTTAGTTTGCTGCAGGGCTGATAAAGTTTCGTCAGATTTTACCTCCACTGTGTCGGTCCATTCTCCCAGGGCATCCAGGTCTTTGCGCAGGGCCATAGTTCAGACTTGAAAAATGTCCTCATCTCCCCACATAATTCTTTTATGTCCTTAACCCTGGCCCACCCCTGGTCTCCTGCTCCTGAGGGTGGTCTGGTAGCCCCCAGTTCTGTGTCAGTGTCAGTCTCATCGTTGGGCATTTGGGGGGGAGGTCTGTCATTGTTCCTGCTCTCCTTGTTTTTCTCGCCATTGCTTCCAGGGACTTGCAAGGGGTTTTATGGAAGTAGCTTGCTACTGAAGTGACTTTTCTGCTCCTTCTTGTGGTCAGCGGCATCCCCCGCTGTTCAGATGTCTTTTTTGGGTGTCTTTTCTTGTAAATTTTCGTGCCTAAAATGCTGATATTTAGTTAATTGTTTGCACTGATGGGCTGGAGCTCAGCTAACAAGCATCCATGCACCACAGCTCCCAAGCTCCGCCTCCGCATGAATGTATTTTTAATAATTGTGTACTGTGAGCAGGGGGTCCCCTGAGCTGAACCGCATTGATTTGTGGACCAGGGACCCCCTGCTTCCCAAGTTACAGGCCCCGGTATGTGTCATCGGGTGGCAGTGTCGCCGCCATCTTTATAGCGTCCCATACGCGACGTGTCCGCTATAAAGATGGCGGTGACACTGGCACCGATGCCCCAAACAGGGGCCTGTAACTCGGGAAGCAGGGGGTCCCTGAGCCACAAATCAATGCGGTTCAGCTCAGGGGACCCCCTGCTCCCGCACAATATTATGAAAATACATTAATGCTGCTTCATTACCATAGCGGATAGCCGCTAAGGCAATGAAGGGGTTAAGGCATAATAGCATGTTTATTGGGGACAATTGCCCCCAATAAACATTGCAATAAACAACATACATCCCCTGTGCCCCCAACAACCCCTATACCCCCATTACATATATCACATTTTTGGGATGCACAGCAATGATACTAGAGGCCGGCGGTGGCCCTCGGATGTTCCCCGCAGGCCTGCAGTACCAATTCCGTGCACCCCCAAAAAAATTACAACACATAAATACACCACCCTTAACACATACAGTATAGTAATGTGTAAAATTACAATTATCCACATATGGATAATAGTGAATTTGCCCATTTAAAATACATAAAGAACAATAAATACATATACTGTAGTACTCACCCATGTCCGGTTGCCATGATGAAGGCCATCCTCATCTTCATCACCGTTCATGCCCTCCTCCGATGCTGCAAAACATGACCAAGAATAAAAACAGCCAATGTAATGTCCCCCAACCCCTTAATCACCATAGCGGTTATTAACCGGTACAGTCATTAAGGGGTTAACCCACCCTCACCCACCACTCGGGAGGCCTAGATACCCTCCCATACTACCCCCCCACCCCGTGAGGCCTAACCACCTTATCTTACCCAATACCCAGCCGGGAGGCCTACCCACATACCCTTGGGGCCAATACCCCCTTCACCCACCCCCGCTAACCACAATAAACCTGGCACGGCTGGTTAACCCCTTCATTGCCTTAGCGGTTAGCCGCTAAGTTAATTAAGTGGCCTTTAAATGCATTTTTCCTGCCTCGGATGCATGTCGGGGGCTCCGGTGCTGGTATTCATGGTATCAGCTCTAGAGACCCCCGGCATCAATTCCAGGCAGGAAAAAGGCCTGATTTTTTCTAAGTGACGTTCCGCCGCTCATCCGCAGCCTCTCACCAGCAACTTGCCTACTTTTTGGGGCGAGCCAGATTGCCGTGAAAAACGCCATTCTAGAGTGGCGCAAATCTACTCGCCACTACTAGAATTGAGCGTGGTTGAAAAAATGGCTAGTTGCTGCGCAAAGTGCCTTTTCGCCGCGCCGATGGCGGAAAAAAAAAACCGCCAAACACCTTGGCGTTATTTTTGCTTTTCGCCAAGTTTTCGCCACTTACTGGATAGGGGTACAGTATGCATTTTTGGCGTGAAACGGGTGAGAAGTGCCTTTCCGCCGCTTACTGCATGACCCCCTAAGTGTCAAATTTGGTGGCCGCATCACACAGGTGAATTTTTACGGTCATCTGTGTCACATGATAAAAATGAAAGAAAATGTTGAGCGTACAGTTCATGCCAACTAATTGTCACTAGAATTGATGGTGATTAACCCCTGCCGCAGTGCAGGCTGCTAGACAGCAGAACGTTCTGATTGCAAGTCACCTGAGGTCACATCATTTTTTATGGATGGATGGAAAAGTGGAACAGACAGCACATCCGTTCAAAGTCACATAAACTTTATTTTGGCTCTCCATCTTTGCATTGGTGCCAATAATACATAGGTGTCTTTGACAGCTGCACCAAGCTGTGGGTCATATTTCTCCACCCCCAGATTGTAACATTTGAGGATTAAATGTTGGCTACAGAAATGGTCAACATAAGGTATAATTGAATGGAGTTGACCCAAAACATGATATATCAGTTTAATTTATGTTAGGGTAATGTTAATGGTATTACTCTCAAGGAAAACATTAACTGTAAGTTGGGAATGTTGTGAGATATCTTCACACTCCTCTTGTTTCACTTGCATGCTAACTATGGTCATCAGGTTCATCCTTACATTTCTTGGTAATATAAATAGCCAGATATTTATTTATGTAATCATAATGTGACTGTATACTTTGTCATTAACATGAAATTAAGTAATTTTTGTTAGGGGGTTAATTGTACAGCTGCTATCTTTAGATTTCCAGAAAGCCAAACCCTGGATCAGCTCATTAAATATGTTCAGAAATAACTTCTGTGACAGGAGGTGGTAACCAGGCTACACAATAAAGGTTTAAGCCCATCTGTTTACCCTTGAAACCATAGGGTCCCTGGCAGCTACCTAGCCCCATGAACCAGGTACCAGGTATTATATATGTGAAAAATAAAGTGACCCCTGCTTTTCCTTTTTACATGTTCCCTTTGCCCTAGAAATGTGAAACTTCTTGCAAGTAAGTTTTTTTTTTCAACTTGTATTTTATTAATATATTACATGTTCTACAGACATTGCGTACATTCTCATGTAAAGCATTTACAATACAGTGTCCATTGTTCATGTGTCAAATATTTTCAACAAACGGTAACAGGACAGACTGGGGGGACAGACCAACAAACAACCTTCACAAACCTGAGGGAAAGAGGGGGGTAAGTGTAGAAGAGGGGGGGGAAACCTTCTGCTGTGGTTTCGCTGGGAGTCCCGTGTCTTCCAGCTCATCGCTTCTTGGGGGGTCGGATGTATCTCCGGCCGCGCCGGCGACTCCCACCATGAAGTCCCATTTGGTACTATCCTCTTATTTCTAAAATGTCCTATGTGCATATTCCTGTGCCTGAACACCAAGGGAGAACGCATTCCTCACTATCATTGCCATATCGTGGACCCGTCCACCCCCGTATGTCTGTCTGAGCCAAGCAAGGCGTCCAGAATTTTAGGTAATTTTCGCCAGTATCATTGACCACACTCGTCAGTGTCTCCATCTGATATACTGTCCAAAATCTGTTCCGAATAGTTGCGATCCGTGGAATCTCATTTTGTTGCAATCTTGCTGCGATCTCCCCCCGCACCGCCGTCGCGAAATGCACTATCAATTTATTTGTTGCTTTCGAAAAGCCCTGGTGCGGCCTATTTAGAAGGAACAACCATGGGTCAGGCGGGATTTGTGTGCCTAGGATCCTGGCCAGCCAATCTTTGATTGAATCCCAGACCGCGGTCAGTTTGGGGCAAGACCACAGCATGTGTAACAAGTCTGCCTGTTGTCCACATTGTCTAGGACACAATGGGTTGTAACTGGGCAGCAATTTAGCCAATTTTGTGGGCGTATGGTAACATCTCATCATAACTTTACATGCGTTCTTCCTTAGGGTCGTACACATGGAGCTTTTGGATACTGCTTGCACACTTTTTGGCCACTCTTCCAGGTCTAATACCTCTCCTAAGTCCGACTCCCATTTTGTCATATAACTAAGTTTCTCTGTCACAGTCGAGCCAGAATACGTTATTTCCTTGTACAACTGAGATGTGAGTCCCTTTGTTGTCGTCCCTGAATGACAGAGCTTTTCAAAATTCATTAATTGACTTATAGGTTGTTGGGCTTGATAAAATGCTCTGACCAGGAGGTATCTAAAGAATTCAGCATTGGGAATATTGTTGATAGATTTAAGGATGTCAAAAGTTTGTATGCCTCTTCTACCCTCCAGGTCCACCAATCTATAAATGTGATTGGTTTTCCAGATTGTGAAGTCCGTACTGGACAGCCCCGGAGCAAATAATGGGTTGCCCCATATTGGGGTCATTCCCGATGATTTGTGGGTCAGGTTACATTTGAGCCTGGTGTTCTCCTACACCGAGAGTGAATTGGCCATTGAGGAAAGCGGCTGTTTGGTGCTTAATCTCGCTACCCATCTCTTTGAGTCTGGGTTGGTGTGCCATTGCACAATTTGGCATAATTGTGCCACCTTGTAATAGGATAACAAGCAAGGTACCGCTAGCCCTCCCGCTCCTGTTTGTTTGCGCATTATCTGCTTACTTACTCGCGCTCTTTTCCCTCCCCAGATAAATGTATCTATCTCGGATTAAAGCGGACGATATCCCTCAAGCCTAATGGCACTGGGAGGGTCTGAAAAAGGTATAGAAGGCAAAGCAGCAAGTTCATTTTAATGCAGTGAATCTTCCCCATCCATGAAATTGTGTATTTGGCCCAGCGCCTAACGTCCTCTCTCAGGGTTTGGATAAGTTTCGGGTAATTTGCCTCGTACAGCTGTTTAGTATTCTTGGTGACCTTGACTCTTAGGTATTTAATTTAATTCTGTTGCCAATTAAAGTTAAAATTGAGGGCGATCAGCTTATCCAGGTGTTTAGGTAAATTTATATTCATGGCCTCAGATTTAGCTTGGTTTATTTTGAATCCGGAGATCCTGTTGATCCTCCCCAAGAGGTCGAACAAGTTTGGCAGAGAGGTGAGGGGCCTCGATATTGTCAGGAATACATCACCCGCATATAGTGCCACCTTATGCGACTGGTTTCCAATGCCAATACCCGATATATCTTTACTGTCTCTTATCTGAGCAGCTAAGGGTTCCATGCATAATGCAAAACGTAGTTGAGAGAGCGGGCAGCCCTGCCGCGTTCCGCTTCTAATCATGAAGGGGTCCGAAGCGAATCCCTGGTCACCCTGGCTGACGGTGCAGAGTATAATTAGAGGATGGCTTTTGTCAACTTCGTGCCCATCCCAAATACTCCAAGCGTAGCCTCTAAGTATGGCCAGTCTATCCTGTCGAACGCTTTTTCGGCATCTAGACTAAGCGCCATAACCGGTATTGATCTTGTATTGGCTATTTCTAGCAGATCAATGATTCGTCGGGTATTATCTGCAGCTTGTCGACCCGCGATAAACCCAACTTGATCTGGGTGCACTAGTCTTGGCAGGATGCGACTCAATCATTTGGCCAATAATTTAGCGTAGATTTTGATGTCCGAATTTATCAGGGAAATTGGCCTGTAGCTTCTACAGTCCAGTGGGTCTTTACCCTGCTTGTGTATCACTGAGATTGACACTTGGAGCATGTGCTGGGGGAAGGGGTGTCCTCTAGTACTTGTTGTACATACGAAGGAGATAAGGGGTCAATTGTTTCGTCTATTTTTTGTAGTATAGGTTTGAGAATCCGTCAGGAACCGGGGCTTTAGAGGGTTTCAAATTTGTGATGACCTCGGAGACCTCCTCTGCTGTAAAGTCTCTGCCCATCACCTCTCTATCAACCTCACTCATATCTGGCAAATTCGAACCCTTCAGGAAATATGTCAGGGTTTTCTCTGTACCTGTGGAGCGGGTCACCTTCCTTCCATCATATAATTCCTTGTAGAAGTGCTTGAATTCTCCTACTATACTTTTAGGGTTGGCGGTGATTATGCCGGATTTTGTTCGTATAGCTTTGATATTGTAGGTCCTATCTTTGGGAGTGAGCATTTTGGCCAAAAAGGTATCTGGCTTGTTGCTTTTTCAAAAAATGTCCTCTTTGACTAAGTCAGCGATTTCTCGGCCTGGGAGGTCAGCAATAGATTCAGCTTAATATGAGTGTCTCTAATCTTTTGGAGGATAACTGGGTCTGGGGACCTCTTATGATGATCCCATAGGTTTGTCAATTCGTTCTGGCCTTCTGTGATTTTTGCATTTCTCTCTCTCTTTCTCTCGGCCGCCAAACTGATGAGAGCCCCTCTTAGTGTTGCTTTATGTGCCTCCCAGAGGGTGATATAAGAGCGGACACTTCCTTCATTTTCTCTAAAGAAGTGCATGATTTCTCCTCTAATTGTCTCTTGTAGTTCGGGTATTTTAATTAAGGACTCGTTTAGTTTCCAATTTGCTCCTGGCCTGTCCAGCCCTATTTGCGCACACCTGAGCTCTATTGGTGCATGATCTGACCACGAAATATCGTGGATCCCAGTATGGGAGATCTGTGGGACCAGTCTACTAGCGACAAAGAAGTAATCGATTCTGCTGAAGGAATTATGGGGGTGTGAGTAAAAAGTGTAGTTTCTGTCTGAAGGGTGAAATTCCCTCCAAATGTCCACCAACCCCAAGTCCCATAGCCCCTGTTCTAGGGCCTTGGACCTTGTCGGCGTGCCCAGCCTGGGGGGACCTGATCTGTCGAGGTCTGAGTTTAATACTGTGTTGAAGTCGCCTCCCACGATCAAGGCACCTTTTGCATGTTTTTGGATAGCTGAGAATGTTGTACTATAAAAAGCGGAGTCATGTCCATTCGGAGCATAGATTGTCGCAATCGTAATAGGCTGCTGATTTATAGTCTCTGCAAGCAAGAGGAACCTTCCTTCTTTATCTTTTTTTACTGTATCTACCACCAGTCCCATTCTGTTATGTATTAGTATTGCAACTCCACGTTTCTTTTCTGTTGCGGAGGATAGAAACACCTGTCTGAAGTGCGTGTCAAAATATTTCGGGAAGCTGGTGGTGCTGAAATGTGTCTCCTGAATTAAGACTATGTCCGCCCTTTTTCTTTTATAATCATTGAGGGCCACCTTCCTTTTACGGGGGCAGTTTAACCCTTTGGCGTTATGGGACATAACTGTCAGTGTCATGTTGTGGGTCTGTTCTTACCTATCCTCTGACGAGTTCCCATGGTAGATGTCGGGGCGCCACCAGGGGGTCTCTTCCCCCCTGCGATGTCCTGCAGCTCAACAAACTCCAGCGTTGCACCTCCTAAGCAGAAGGTAGGGTGGAGGAGAGAGGACACAAAAGGTACATATGACACATGAGGGAAGGTACATTTAGTTGGCAGGGACTCAATGGTCCAGGACCATTGCCCCTCCTATGCCTTCGGGACCTGGGACTCCCGGGGAACCTCTACCAGATCTCTACCTTCCGACCTGGTGGCTCCCTTCCCAGTCCTCCTAAGGACTTTTTCGGTACCCGGGGTAAAGACCCCTGCCCGAAATGGTAAGCACATAGCAAAGTCCGGACCGCCTTCCCAGCCCGCAGCTGTTACCGGTGCTCTGTCTTAATCTTGATAGTCTCATCCTTAAACCCTATATCTATATAAATTTGGCTCAAGCATATTTCCTTGTGTACTTTAGTTCCCCTATCACCCCACTTAAACATTTAATTCAGCTGTTTTCTAATAACCTCTAGTGAACCCCCTCTAATAACAGGTTGACTCTGACCCTCCTTTGCCTAGATCCTCCTGTAAACTCTATTTCTTAGGTTAGACCTCCTTTTTAACTTTGTTAACCCCTTGCCTTATTCCCTTTCTTGAGTTCCCCTACCCACTGTTAAATCTGTGTATTTTTTTTTATTATTTTTTTTATTATTATTATTTTTTTTTTTTTTTTTGAGCACTGGGTAGTTATCTGTATAGGCTATTTTGGGGGGAACAACAGCATTCCCGGCGTTACCTTCGGGGCCAATCACCCTGGGGGGGAGAGCACTCCGTTCTGTGTGTATTTGTGTTTTGCATGTGCATACGGTTATATGTGTGCAGCTATACACCCTTGCCAGTTTATCAGACGTGCCTCTACATATTGTTCTATTACATCTACCCCAGCGTATTTAAGGCTGTGCCTCCCCTTTTTGGCTGGAATAACTATTTGCTAGCGGTCTGATGTTATCACTCCTCCCCCTTCTACCTTAGTTCTAAGATTGTTTCATTACTTTTTTTCTGGCCTGTTGGACTCCCCTCTCTTCCCCGAAACCAACTCCTCTCCCGGCCTCTTTATAATGCCCCCGACATCTTTATTGAGCACCTCCCTCCATCCCAGGGCCACATTAGTCCGCAGCTTCTTTATGCGCGACGTCCTCGCCCCTCTGGATCTTCGCTGGCTCTTTAATCCTCCCAAAGATCTCCTGCTGGGTTTCCGTGGGAGGTGTTGGTGTCCCGCCTTTTCCGTCCGTCTCCGGCACCATCTTGGGTATGGCCCGTCGTCCCCAATGAGGATCTCTCGCGAGATCTGTCAGTACCTCCTCTGACGTCATCCGGCTCCTCCCTGAAGTCATTGAGGGTTGAGAGCCGATCCAAGATGGCCGCCATTCTCGGAGGAGCGCTGCAGGAGTTGGGGGGTGGTGAGTCAACTGACCTTAACGGGTCTCAAACTGGGCTCACAACGGAAGAGCTTCAACTGGAACAGGTAAGTGTACAAAATCAGCTCCTAGGCTCACTTTGGGCTGCGGGGTTGTTTCTTTTTGTCCCCCTTCCTAGCTTCTTTCCAATGATAGATCTGGTGCTGCTTCTCCCATCATAGCTTCCTCCAGGATATTATCCTGGAGCCCCAGCTTGGTTAGAAAGTTTCCACCTTCCTCCAGGTGCCGCAGTGTGTTAGCCATTCCGTTTTGGATCACCAACAGGCCAAATGGGTATAACCAGCGGTACTGGGTTCCAGCCTCTCGCAGGACTTTGGTGATAGGTGCAAGTTGTTTTCTTTAAAGCAGGGTGGTGGGAGATATATCCTGAAATACTTGGAGCTTATACCCCTCAAAATCCTCTTGGCTCCTGGGGATTTGGCAAAATGTCTCTGGGGGGGTCCCCTTGTTGTGGCCGCGACCGCAGAGCTCTGTGGCAGAGGTCCAGGTGAAGGTCCTGTTCTGAGCGGTCCGGCATAAGATTTTGAACCCACTGACCCATAAACTCCTCAGGGTCTGTCTCAGTCTCCGGGACCCCCCCCGGACCCTCACGTTGTTCCGACGGTCCCTGTTATCGGCGTCCTCCTGCCTGTCCATAAGGTCTCTGACCGTATCCCTCACCTGGGCCACCTGCTTATCGGTCTTGTGGAGGGCTTGGCTTTTATGGTGGAGTCCATTTTTTTTCTAGGGAGTCAGTGCGCTCCCCTATCCTGCAAATGTCCGCCCGTAAAGCTGCTACCTCTGACTGAAAGCATTTTTTAATATCCAGGCAAAATTCCCGCATATCCCTCCGTCACATGATTTGATTATCCCTGCTCATATCTTCTCTGTCGGCTTCCTCCTCCGTTTCAGATTCGCTTCGCGCCATTTCTTCCTGGCTTTTGGTCCGAGCTGAATCACCTTTAGCAAAGTAATCCGTCAGGACCGTGGAGGTTCGCTTTGAACAGGTCGACCGCGGCATCCTGGATAGTTAAGGCTGCTGTGAGGAAAGTACTGGGTATTTTTAGTGCACTTTAATGCTGTTTTTTATTAAATATGCCGCAGGCTGTGAACGGAGCTAAAGGCTCACACGTCCATATAGTTCAGCCTTCGCGCATGCCCCTCTTGCAAGTAAGTTTTATGTGGGATATTTGGTTTGAAATGCAATTATTTTCTTTGCAGGAGTTCGGGGGCTAAACTTACTGGTAGTCCCCTAATTCTCCCCGGCACGCAGGCACCATTTGCCGGTATGTGGGTGCAAATAAACCGGGACTGCCCAGTTTCCCCATACCCCTGGTTTTCGAGCCTATAACCATAAACTTGTGCAATTCTAGTAGTCGCGAGTAAGTTATCGACGCCTATCGCGGCTCTAGAATAGCGATTTTCTCCCCAAATCCAACCATCAGGAAAAGTTGGCGGAGGGTGGTGAGAAGTGGCAATGAGCGGCGAGACGGGACTTAGAAAAAAATGCATTTTTCCTGCATAGGATTGATGCCGGGGGTCTCTGTAGCTGATATCTATTAATATTAGCACCGGCATGAATCCGATGCATGAAAAATGCATTTACAGGCAACTTCATTACCTTAGCAGCTAACCGTTGAGGCAATGAAGGGGTTAATCACCAGTGCCATGCTTATTGTGGGTAGCGGGAGGTAGGTGAAGGTGGTATTTGGCCCTTGGTGGGTGATCAGCCCTTGCGGGGGGATGCGCGTGGACTTAACCCTTTCATTACTTTAGCGGTTAATACCGCTAAGGTAATGAAGGGGTTAACCCCTCCCGCTACCCACCCGCAAGGCCTAAACACCCATTTTGGGGCTACAACCCCCTTCACCCACCCCCGCTACCCACAATAAAACAAAATACTCACAACAGACCCACTACCCACCTCCTAGGCCCCCAATAAATATTACAATATCTAATACACAACCCACCCTCTGTGCCCCACCATAAAACCATAATTTATTTATTTTTATAAACACGATTAATACCACTGGGTGGCAGGGTTCCCTGGGTGGTGCCGACAGGTGTCCGCAGGCCCCACAGTGTACCCCGGGGTGTACCCACGGGAGACTGGGGGCCTCTGGGCGGTCCCTGCTATGCTCCCTTGGCCTCCAGGTGGTGTCTGGGGGTCCCCGGGTCATCCCCAAGTGTGTCTGGGGGGCCTTTGGGTGCTCCCTGTGGGTTCCCGGGGCCCTCACAGTGGTGGGGCCCCAAGTTCTTCCCCGCAGGTGTCCCCCATGGGTCCTCAGGTGGTCCTCGTGGCCGTCCGGGGGTTCTCGGGTGGTCCCCTCTGGCCTGCAGTACCATTCCTGTATTTAAAAAAATAAACATGGCCTACATTTCAATATACCCCCACCCCCCACCAAACACATACAGTACAGTAATGGGCAAAATAACTTTTATCCAGATATGGATAATTTGCTCATTATTAAACACAACATTAGCCAGCATAAATAAAGCAAATAAAAACTGTTCTACTTACCCCTGGCATTATGAAGGGCGTCCTCATTAGCTTACTGCAGGTCCATGTCCTCCATTGCCAGAAAAAAATCATAGCAAAATACATTCTAATGGCCCCTAACCCGTTAATCACCTTAGCGGTAAATAAGCACTATAGTTATAAAGGGGTAAATCCACCCTGCCCCGCTACCCACACAGGAGGCCTAACCACCCATCCCAAAACCACTATACCCACCCTGTACCCATTGAGTGTCATAGTGGTACATCATTCCCATATAATATAGGCCTGATAAGCCACTATATCAGAGACAGAAAGAGGGGATGGGGGAGCACTGGTGGAATAATAAAGTATAGTACAATCTGATTCAGGTGTGTATGACTCTGAAATTCTGGGGTGGGTGTTGTAAATCTAAAAAAGTCTCAAACACTCACACGGCCTTGTGCGAATGCTTGCGCATCAAGGTATCTTTACGTCCTCTCTTCTATTCTTTATGGATTCGATCTCCGTCTCTCGTCTGGGCTCATCCTTTCTTTCTTTGTTGGTGTGATGTTACCTTCATTGTCCTATAGGTTCGTTCTCCACCTCTCGTCCGTGCTTTTTCTCCTTTTTCGTGTGTGTGATATCACCCTCGGAAACAATGCATGGAAATAGGAACACAATATGAACAAAACAAGAAACAGAATATAGGGGAACAATATAACCAGGGGTGATCTACAGGATTAAGATATGTAACCAAACACTCACACGGGCATGTGTGTGTGCACTCTAAGGGATGGTATCTTTAGGCTCCCAGGGGTAATCCCACTGCTCCAAATGGCAAAACTTGACTCAGTGGCAAGTGGATATGGGGATGAGAAAGATATTACAAAGTATTACTACTCACACGGCCAAGTGTGAGTGCACACTTGGAAAGGTATCTTTAGTTGTTTCTATCATCCCATGCTGGAGAGTTTGTAGCCGCTTCTAGTGTTGATTCCTTACTCCCAGAATGGTGAATAGAATTGTGAGCCCAAAGAGTCAAGGCTATAGTCTTTATTTAAACAATTAAACAATTAAAACATGGGTATACAACAGACCCCCCGCTTACTCAACCAGTGAGCTGCGGTGTGGAAAGGGGTTAAAGGCCAGTCTCTGTGGGATGTTTAGCAGGGCTCGTGGTGCTGCAGTAGCTCGCTCCGCATCCGGATGGAGCTCTGTACTTCCCTTGTCCTGCTCCCGACGGTGGCTGCAAAAGGTCAAAATGGCTGGGGGATTTCGAGCAACGCATTTCGCCCTATGGGCTTCCTCAGGCTCCGTAGTATAAAGCCACTATATCACTCAATGGGCACCTAATCAAAATACATGAATGCACAAGACACAATAAAAAAACATTCCAAAACACCTAAGCACCCCAATTCATGAAAGAAAAACACTAGCCAACAAATGCAATTAATACAAGCACTAGACAACAAAGCAATTAATTAATAAAACACAGCCTTTAAAAGCATTACCCAACACAAGACATCATTTATTAAAAAAGAAAATCAATCGCAAAAAAATTAAACTAAGGCAGCAAAATGAAAAACAATTACATCCACAAAATAAACACACCGAAAAAATCAGACTCAATAGAAAAAATCAATTAAAAACAAATTATTGGCCTAATAATTTATTGATCTGTACCCTAAAGTGATTAATACATTATCATTCAGTGGGCAATAAAAAAATATATATCCAATCGAAAAACCTGTACAAAAATAAATTTTCATACATTCAATATTTTTCTTACCTTTAGAAGCACTGGCCCTCCGACTCCCGAGGAATCAGGAAGCTCACGTACCGCAAAGGCCTGAAATTGCATCCGATGCCATCCCCCATGAAGATCCGGATCAGGTATCCCAATTCTTCTTTCTTTTCTCTTTAATCTGCTTCTTCTATCTTCTTCTGTAATTATTTTTTAATTTTCTAAATCTTCTGTCTTCATCTGTGAATCCAAAAACCCAATGGTAGATCCACAACACGATGTTTTCTCGTCGGCTTCTTGGGCTCAAATGAGGCGTTACGGCCTTCAATATGGCATGTGACATCACATTTGGGCAGGAAATGGTTCAACAACCATCTGATTGGCTGTTAAAACATGTGCCCCCCCTTTTATTTATTTTTAATTACATAATTTAAAGGGAATGATTTCAGACAATCAGTATGGCCATGCTTCATTTCCCTTTAAGATGACATCACTAATTCTAACATGGCCGGCGTCACATGGTATTTCAGCCAATCAGATTGTGGGAACTAAATAAGCCTTGCACTATCTACTGCATGTTGGTGGAGAACTCTGAAAACCAGCACAACAACCACCGCTCACTCTAATGGCAATCATCACAAAGTTACAACTTGCAAACAACTACTCAAATTTCTACTCATACTATTACTCTCTTTAGCAGGTGATATTGAACTTAACCCAGGTCCTCGCTTTTCAACTCTGTCCCATACCCCTGAGAATACCCCCTTCAAATTCCAAAAAGGTCTATCTGTCGCCCATATAAATATCTGGAGCCTGCTGCCCAAACTGGACGAACTAGGGCATGGTGCCTTATGCATAAACCCAAAGCCATCGTTCTCACAGAAACATGGCTAACCTCTAAAACCCCTGATGTAAATATAGCCATTCAGGGATACTCCATTTCTAGGAGAGATAGGTCAAAGAGAGGAGGAGGGGTGTTATTTTATATTGCAGATACCTTACAATCTATACTGTTAAATTGCCCCCCAAGCCCACCCTCTTTTTAAATCCTAGTTGGCAAAATCTGCCTCCCCTTTTCTAAGCCTATCTTGGTTGCTGGCATCTACCGCCCCCCTAAAGCCCCTCTCCAGTCCCTGACTGATATCACCCAATTTCTTGTCTCCATTTCCTCTTTGAATGAGAAGCGTGAGCTGCTAGTTCTTGGGGATTTCAACTACAATGTGCTCGACCCTAAAAACAACAAAATCCAGATACAACTCAAGTCACTTAACTTAACACAACTCATTTCCCAACCCACACGAACAAACCTGAAATCACACGACCATTCCTTGCTAGATTGGATTCTCTCCTCAAATCCCAGCAGAATCCAATTCTCTGGCATCCTTCCCGATATTTTCAGTGACCATGCAATAGTGTACTGTGTAAGGAAAATTAAACCACCCCAATCAAGCCCTAAAGTTCTCCTCACTGGAACATTTAGAAACTTTAATCCACAACAGTTTCTTGCTGACCTTACCAACTGCCCTTGGTACAGAATCGACTTAATTCCCGACCCTTATTCTGCGCTCGACTATTTCCAAACCGAGTTCTTAAAACTCTGCGATACCCATACTCTGCAACACAGAATAAGAGTACTGAGGGGGTAGGGGGGCACCTTCCGTGGGCTACAACAGACCTTAAAGCACTCTACCATCTCAGGGATGCGTTGTGGAAAAGCTACAAAGTAACTGGAACTACCAAGGATCTTATTCACTACAGATGCCTGTGGAACATGTGCACAAGGCAAACAAGACATGCAAAAGCACAATATTACTCTGACAATCTTCACCAGAATATATCAAACCCAGCTAACTTCTGTAAGGTTGAGACAAACAGAGTACTTTGTTTGTCTCTACGTTTCCATAAGGGCTTCTAATTATCCCTTACTAGGGGTTGAAGCAGAAGGGATCACAAGACTATCTCTACAATAATAGAGAGAAACCACATTTATTGGTTTTACTATTCTTCCTTGATCTGATACTAAAGGTAAGCGCCTGATTTTTCCTAACTGTCAACTTCTGTAAGGTTATCAACAATATATTCCAGTCCTCTAGCCATCAACAACCAAGAAATATCACTAAGGAAGATATTACTCTGACAAACTCCACTGACATTGCAAATGGATTCAATCATTACTTTGTGGGGTGGGCTACTAACTTATTAGCGAAATGCAACCCAAACAACAAACATGAACCTCATTTTGTGAGTACTCATATAGCCCCACCCTCTCCCAACACTGCTCACAATTTTCAATTTGTCCCAGTTCAGGAAGAGGAGATTATACAAGTGCTCCTCAAATTAAAACTAAGCAGGCAATGTGGACCTGACTTACTGCAATCTAAGTTCCTAAGACATGGTGCCCCAGCCATTGCCAAATCAATTGCTTCCATAGTCAACTCTATTCTGTCTGCAGGCCATATCCCACAAGTGACAGAGAGAGACTGTGTATTTTTGTCATATTGGATGTAGCATTGGGCTTCTCTGTCGCTTTTTGTATACATTTGCCACGCTCAATAGCTCTCTTTTTTGACACTAATATACATATATATTTTGTGGGGGATCAGGGGTTCCTAAAATGAGCTTGCTGGGGTTCTTTGTGTTGTTTGTTAACTTATTTTCAGCTGTCTCAGCTGTTGGAGGTTAATGGCTCCTCCTTCCCAGGGTTTTAAGCTCACCCCCCCCACTTCCCAAGTCAGCAGGTTTTTTTCATTCTACTGGATATAGAACCAATGTTGGTCTTTCTCCCTCCTTATAGAGGTAAATGAGAATTTTAAACCTAATAGAGGTATATTAGTATTTTATCTGGTAGTGTTAGGACCTGTGAACTGGGTCTGCCTTGTCGTGGCTCACAGGCTTACAATGTTTTGGCCAAAGGGTTAAACTAAATGACCCTTTTTCAAGAGAATATATAAGTATTTTACTGTGTATTTTTGACAAATTGGATGTAGCATTGGGCTTCTCTGTCGCTTGTTGTTTACATTTGCCATGCTCAATAGCTCTCCTTTTTGACACTTATAAACATATATATTTTGTGGGGGATCAGGGATTCCTAAAATGAGCAGGCTGGGGTTCTGTGTGCTGCAGGCCATATCCCTAAGACCTGGAAAACTTTAAGAGTTGTCCCAATCTTCAAAAGTGGGGACAAAAACACTGTTTCAAACTACAGGCCAATCTCTCTTCTCCCAATACTATAAAAAGTCATGGAAAAATGTGTTCAGTCCCAATTAAGCGATTACGACACCAAGAGACTTTTACCTAGCCAAATTCCAATCTGGCTTTTGCCTCAAACACTCCACGGTAACTACCCTGCTAAAAGTTTGCAATGAAATCCAGTGTGGAATAGAACTGGGACAACTCACTGGTGCAATATTCCTAGATTTTGCAAAGGCTTTTGATACTGTTGATCATGTTATCCTGCTTAACAAACTCTAGTGCTCTGGAATAGAGAAGTATGCTTTAAACGGGTTTCATTCCTATCAGGTAGATCCCAACATGTGTCCATCTCAGGCTTTAACTCCAACCCCTTGTATATCACCGGTGGGGTCCCGCAAGGCTCTTTTCTGGAGCCCCAACGCTTCTCAGTGTTCATCAAAGATCTTCCTACAGCTTGTAAGGGATCCTCAGTACACATGTATGTAGATGACACAATCTTATTTGCACACAGCCATAGCCTCTCCGACCTTGAACAGATACTTCAATCTGACGTTTTGAGACTTGAAAGTTGGATTTTCCAAAACAAATGGTTTTTAAACACTGATTGTACTGTAACAATGGTATTTGGGACAAAGTCTACATTTCTAAAGCTTCCAATGACTGAGCTCCAGATCAGAACCAACGCTAAAACCACCCTAACTCCTGTTAATGGTTTTAAATATGGTTTGACTCCCATTTAACATCCAGAATGCACATTGATTGCCTGACATCTAAAACCTATGCCAAACTATTGTAGGTATACTTTACAGGAACAAATCCTCCCTAAGACTGCTGGTCAGAAAGTGTATCGCATAGTAGATGCTAATGCCAATTTTCAGCTATGGGGACATAGTATACTGCTCGGCACCCCAAACCCACATTAGAAAACTTGACACCCTCTACAATTTAAAATGCTGTTTTTTTCCCCAATGCAGCAACACACATCACTGCAAAATTCTCAAAGAACTAGATTGGTCATCACTTGAGTCTAGGCGCAAAGTTCATCTTTCGTGACTTGCCTTCAAATGCTTTCTGGGCAAGCAGATTTAGCGGCCATAATTTTACGAAATCACGTGATTAATACCTAGAAAAACCCATGTGATGGCGCATGATTACTTCCAAATGTACCGCCTTAAGATGCGAGTGCAGTCGAGTGCATAAAATGGCATTTTAGTGTTTTGGCTTTTAAACACCTGAAATTGATAGCACAGTAGCCCAATACTGTATACATTACAATTAATTAATTTCATTGCTGTGAGGATTCGCCATCCTGGCGGTCGCAGACCGTCTCCTCACCTCAATAACCCTTCCGTGATGGACACTCAGGATGCACGGTCTCGTGGTCCCACAACGCGCGAGCGTGGATCATGCGCAGTCTGATTCCCCGTCTATGGATTCCTTCTCTGCCCCCCACTCTGACGCACGATGGGTGCAGCCTCCCCGCTGATGTGCGTTCCAAGCCCCGCCCCCACTCTGGTGATAGACAGGACCAGCGCAGGAGTGATGCGCGCCTCAGGCTCCGCCCCCTAAATTCTGAGATGCGCGCAGGTTGGCGCGCACTCGGTCCCGCCTCCATTCGCTCATAGAATGTCCATGACCAGTGTGGGAGTGATGCGCGCCACAGGCTCCACCCACTGACCTCGTGACATGCGCGGGTCGGCGCGCAATCGGTTCCGCCCTCATCACTGATTAGGCTGCATCCTAGGGAAAGCCTCTGTGCACCAGCAGCTGCCCTGGTTCCGCCCTTGCTGACAATTGGTGGCTCCTCTTTTCTATAACTTCCTGCTGCATTCAGTCTTTGCTGAGCATAGTCTAGTGTGACGCCATGCCTTGCTTCATTCCAGTTCCTGTGACCTTGCTTTGCCTTGCTTGTTAACCTCTTGTTGTCTGACCCTGCATATCTCTTGGACTCCGCACCTCTCCTGATCCGGCTACGAACGACTATTCTCCTGTCCAGACCTTGGCTAAGTACTCCTATGATCCGATAATCTCCTATCCTGAACCTGGCTATGTACCCCAACGATCCGCTACTCTCCATCACGAACTTGGCTACGCACCCTGACGATCTGCAACTCTCCACTCCTTACCTGGCAAGTACTCATAACTATTCTCCAATCTATATTTCTGACCTGGCTTGCACGACTACTCTACATCCTGGGCGCGCCCGTGTGGCTGTGGGTTGGCGTTAACCAATTCCCTACCTCAGCACCGCAGTCGCGCTTCGTTTGTGGTGAGCTACGTGTTACAATTGCATATACAGTAATTGCACTCAACCCATAAAATTCAAACAAAGCATCCGCGATAAACGCTCATGCCTGGGGCGAATGGCCACGTTCATGCCGCGTGGAGTACAGCAGCGCACACGAAAATGGTGCCGAGATGCCTTAAAATAACGGCCGCTGCATCTGTATCTGAACAAGCTCCTAACCCCTACCACATGCAGCACATAACATCTGGAATCTGACTCCAAAAGACTGTTCTTGATAACAAAGTATCCTGCCGATCCTCCTTCTCTTACCATGCACACCAAAACTGTAACAATCTACCAGAGTCTCTCACAGCCACCACAAGTTTAAGTTCTTTCAAAATTAAAGCTGTCTCACATTTTAATCTGGTCTGTAACTGTTACATACACCAATAATATATATTATCTCTAAATGTGCATGCTATGTCTTTATATAATGTATAAACTGTTCAGTTATTTAACTGTATTCTTAACCATGTATTATTTGTCATCTTAACTCTATGCCCAGGACATACTTAAAAATGAGAGG
Organism: Ascaphus truei; assembly: GCF_040206685.1. Classification (NCBI taxonomy): domain Eukaryota; kingdom Metazoa; phylum Chordata; class Amphibia; order Anura; family Ascaphidae; genus Ascaphus; species Ascaphus truei. Next base: position 257,351,783 of record NC_134487.1, on the reverse strand, counting down.
TAACTCTCAATGTATGACTTCCTGGTAAAACATTTTAGAAATAAATAAATAGATAAATAAATATCATTGTTTTGTTTCCTCTTTTCTCCATAAGGAAGAAATTGAAAAGACACTGCATAAAATTGGTAACATGTTTTGGCCAAAAGATTTAAGTAAATGACCCATGTTTATGATTGGGTCTTCTTTGTGTACTGTTTTATATTTGAGGTCACTTTCCTAGTAGCTCTCCCGTTCATACTGTAAATATATAAATGTATAATATTATGGGTTTGGATTTTGAGCCCTTTCAGATTGTGTATTTCTAATTAGACACCTACAAGGACCTTAGAGGCACTGGCTTAACTTCAAAGTCTACTAGCTAGACACTCTGACATTCTTGCTTAGGGGTTATTTCTATTTCATCAAATTGTCCGTTTGAACCATTTTTGAATGGACATCCTCATTAAGTACAGTAAGGATTTTAATTGGCTCTAACGGCTACTTCTGACAATATAGAATAAAGGTCTGGAGTTGTTTTTTCTGTCTTCAAACATTAACTTCACACGGTTACACTGTCCATTTTGCAAAGGATACATTTGTCTTCCTTGTCATTAAATTATTTGCTTGACTATAGTTCTTTTGGTGCCACCATCTAAGATAGTGAACATGTTACCTGACTCAAGGCTGAAAGGCTTTAAAGAGCAGTGAATGTGTCTTTATCTACACCCAGCCAGTGATGACAGCTACATTGATATTTTTAAGATGGGAACAAGAGCAACCAGGCGCTTACCTTGAGTCTCAGAACAGTGCTTACAGTATAGCCAATAAATTTGGTCTCTTTTAGGTGCTTAGAGACAACCCTTAAGTCCCGTCTGCATCAACCCCAGAGTAGGGACAATCCAGAGCCCTTTATACAAACATGGAAATGGAAAAATGGGGGAGCATGGGATTAGGACACAATACAATACAGGTGCAATCGATATAGTGCTAATATAGTGGTATGGGGAGCCAAGCAAATAATATACTTACACGGCCTTGTGTAAGCAAAAATCAAACAGATTGGTATCTTTACAGGATACGTCCTGACCTCTCCAAACTCAGATGTGGAAAATCAATGGGGGTATAGGTAGTTGCTAATACATATATACTCACACGGCCCAGTGTGAGTAATAGTAGAGGTTCTGGTATGTTTGTGGTTTACACAACCCGTCCAAGCTTTTAGACTGGACCCAGGGGATGGTTCTCCAGCAAATACTCCAACAGTAAATCTCACTCCAGTTGCTTGGAGTCAGTGAGTGTCTCTCCCCGGTCCCGCAGTGAATGGGGGGGGGGGGGGAACAAGTGATGCACGATCTTAGTAAGGTTTTTTTTTGAAAATGGCATTTATTAATACAGATAGATAAAGAACTCACATACACAATAAAAACTCCTGGCCTTCCCACGTAGCTCAGTCACGGGCCTCAACAGCAGGTAGTACCGCCCCGCGTCCGGGATGCAGAGTGATGACACTTCTCTTCTCTGCTCTGGTCGCGGCTGTAGGAACTGGCTACGGAAGCCTCCGTAGGACAAAAACTGCCACCAATTCGAGCAACGCGTTTCGCCGAGTAATCTGAGGGTCCGCATACTGGAACACGTAGGGAACATAAGGAGAGGCATAAGGAGAGGCATGACCACCCATAGTGTGCCCCTGCATTTCATTCAAATACATGGGGGTGACCTGTCAGGATTACGCTACAGAGGACTTGAGTCTGTTATTGAGAACTGAAGGGGAGGCGACAGACTGAGATGTCTCCGACAAAGGGAAACGTTTTGGATTTACCGCCTAAAGACTTTATCCCCAACTGGTCTGAATGTCGATTTAGATGTTGCAGCATTCCTATGAGCACACTTGGATTTCTTCTGACTGTACAACAGGTCTCATTTTTGCAATTGGGGAATTAAGACGTATACCTTTTACCTATTTTTTCCCCTACTCCTCCCCTTCCCCCCCCCTTTTTTCTTTTTTCTATTTTCAGACCTAGACAATTTTATTTCTTTATTATTTATTATTTTTTATTTTTTCTTGGATAACAATGCACAGCAATTTTAGATGAGCATTTAGAGATTTGTAGGAAAGTTCTTTGGGCGAAGTTTTTAGTTTTTAGCTTTTTGTTTTTAATAAGGGATTTAAAATATTAAGAATATCTATATTTATTTATGTGTGTACAAAATTAAAATATGTAACAAGAGGTTTTAGATTGGGCCTCACAGCCTAATAAAAGAACAATCTAGATGATTTTATAGGTAATTGTATAAAAATGTCATTTTAGGATGTGTATGAAATTGCAAGTGTCAAAAACAGCAAATCCTATAGTGATGGTTGGGACAATTACTAAGTTTTTATAGAATACTAAGTGTGTATATATGTAGACTATGGAACATCCTGGACTATACTGTAGGTTCTTGTATAGGAATCTATGAATAGATGCAATTTAGTATCTGGTAAAATGAGGGGTTTGCATTAAACAGCCCTCTTTGATTGTTTTAAATGATTTTATATGTGATTTTATATGTAATTGTATAAAGATGTTATGGTTTTAGAGTATTATTTTTGAACGGTGCGACAAATAATAATAGGAATAACCCATTTTCACTATGTATTAACTGCTATGGGAGCAGGTGAGCTGTAATTGATTGAGACAGCTGTATATATGAGAGACCAAAAAAGGTGCATTAGAGTCCATTAAACATATTAACAAGGATAGAACTGAAGTGCAGGAAGTTTATATGACAGCACTGAACATAAAAGTCAATAGGAACAGTTAACAATATGAGCAAAGCATTTTTAAGTATAAGGGAAGGTTTTTACATAACAGCCCTTTTCGATTAACAATTAGGAGAGAGGGAGGGCCTTTTTAAACTGATTTGACTCCCCCTACGCTATTCAATGAGCCTGAGGAAGCCGATTACTCGGCGAAACGCGTTGCTCGAATTGGTGGCAGTTTTTGTCCTACGGAGGCTTCCGTAGCCAGTTCCTACAGCCACAACCAGAGCAGAGCAGAGAAGTGTCATCCCTCTGCACCCTGGACGCGGGGCGGTACTACCTGCTGTTGAGGCCCGTGACTGAGCTACGTGGGAAGGCCAGGAGTTTTTATTGTGTATGTGAGTTCTTTATCTATCTGTATTAATAAATGCCATTTTTCAAAAAAGATCCTTACTAAGATCGTGCATCACTTGTTTCCCCCCATTCACTGCGGGACCGGGGAGAGACACTCACTGACTCCAAGCAACTGGAGTGAGATTTCCTGTTGGAGTATTTGCTGGAGAACCATCCCCTGGGTCCAGTCTAAAATCTTGGACGGGTTGTGTAAACCACAAAGATACCAGAACCTCTACTATTACTCACACTGGGCCGTGTGAGTATATATGTATTAGCAACTACCTACAGTATACTCCCATTGATTTTCCACATCTGAGTTTGGAGAGGTCAGGACGTATCCTGTAAAGATACCAATCTGTTTGATTTTTGCTTACGCAAGGCCGTGTAAGTATATTATTAGCTTGGCCCCCCATACCACTATATTAGCACTTTATCGATTGCACCTGTATTGTATTGTGTCCTAATCCCATGCTCCCCCATTTTTCCGTTTCGATATTTTTAGATGTATTATTTTACCTCTTGAAATAAAGTTAAGCTTTAGGGAAGCTTGCTAACCAAGTACACGTATTAGAATCAGAAAGAAAAATGTAGATAAACTTCTCCGCAAGTATTATATTAAGCACACATTTTCTCCTACAGGGCTCACTACTAAGCACCACCATGTGGTTTTAGTATGAATTGTGGACATAGTTCAAATGTAGCCCTTCCCTGAGTGCTACATTAATTAATACTTTGATAGGCAGCATTAGGAAGCATTGCATAAGGAGTTTTTTCAATAAATATTTTGCGTTTTCTCAAAAACAATAAAGCAAAGCTTCATTTAAAAAAAAACAATGTCTTCAAATATGAGTTGATAAATCTGAGTTGATCAAGAAAGGAATTATTCTTACTGTAGATACAATAGCAAAAAATATTTATTGCATGTCCACCTAATGCGCATGTCATTAACTGTTCACTAGTAGCTAAAAAGGTGTCCACACATTTAAAATAAAGACACCTTCTTTTTTCCCTTACAGTCATATATTTTTTATGTTCAACAGATTGGGGGTGATAAAACAAAACAAAACATTGTCCACGAGTTTGCTTAGTCACACGCTTGAGAGATTGTATACTGGTTTATCACATGACACTACTCAAAATTGAACAAATAGGATATGAATCATTTTGCTTATAGTAGATTATTATGAAAAATACTCAATTATTCTAAAATAATGGATTTGCCAACTTGCTGACTTGTAGATTCTTGAACACCTAAGATTCAAGATATGATATAACATACAGAATGATACTGTTGCGGCAGCTTTTATTCTAACAAATCACCGTTTTTTTCCTGGCTTGTTCCTGGAATGCGACGCTCTTCACCTGGCGCATGCCGCGTTCATTTTGCGTTCCCAGCCACGGGTCATGCCCGGCTGACACGCGGTTGATGGGTTTATTGATAATGGTTCAGATTTAATAGGCTGCAATGCTTCACGTGTCCGCCAGATGGCAGATATTCATGAATTGTAATGCGCATGCGCTTCAGTAATGTGTCGGCTTGCAGGTGTTTCGTTTAAAAAAGATACTGTACCACAGTGTGCCATTGTAACTTGGCCTTGAGACTGAAGGAAGAGGTTGCAAAAATGTATCAATTTAGGCTTTTCATATTAAAGAAAGACAAAGACCAGTTTCGGTTACAGTATTCTCCAGAGACCAGCCCGCCATAAGTGTTCAAGTGCAGCTGGCTTTCCAAAAACCCGACAGAAGTTACGCGTATTTGATATGGGCCGCGATAAATGCAACAGAAGATAAGATGGCAACAGTTGTTCAAATTTATCAGTATTTTATCGAAAACTATGACTTTTGCAAATTTTCGCCAACTCCCCATACGTGGAAGCGTGCAATAAGGAAAAGGTTATATAGCGACCCCTGTTTTCATCGTATTGAGCCACAATTTGTTGGAGGGTATTGGTGTGTATCACCGGATTTTTCCGGTATCTATGATCATGATGGCGGCAAAAGGCGAAGGGTCGTGTTAAAACCAACTAAGAAACGTCAGTCGCTGCCAAGCAATGCACCAGCTCCGGCTTTCAATGACGGTACAGGTTGACTAGTCCCGCTACAAACTATCGACGTGGATAATTAAGAAAGCTGGACTGTCAGTGGACCGGCGCCGGCGCCAACTGAATGGGAAATACTATGGTGAGTATTGTTGCCGTATTATTTTCTGTGTTTTTTTTATTTTGACAATACTGTATAAATATCGGTGCGATTCCAAAGTCAAGCGATTCTCCTGTAAGCAATATCATTGGCTGAGTGGCTTCTACAGTACTGTACTGCAGATACTGAACAATTGGTGGAACGCTAGGCGCATGCGCATGTGAACAGGAGAAAATTATTGGTGGGGCTGGCTGGGTACTTCTTTAGGGGGCTGACCATTACTGTACATTAAAACTTTTCTTTTTCTTTTTCCTCAGAAAAGAAAACGGCTAATGGGGGGATTTCGATGGATAATATCGCGTTGTGTGACAATAAAAAACAGAGAAAATACTGTGCGCTACTATCTAACCCAGAATTTAGAATATAAATATAGTGCAGTGACAAAACCACATAAATAAGTGACCAAGAAATAAATCACAATAACCACAGTGAGGGTGTATATATGAAGAAAATTAAATCACATAACCGTGTATTTGTAGAGGCGTCTGTTGCTATAAACACAGGGGGTGGCTCAGCACCCCCCACACTCTAAGAAATGGAAACAAAAGAAACAGCGCACAACGCCAAATAGTGAAGCAAGTAATGCTATGTATTAGTAATTACAGGGTAATAAATCTGCGTACATCAAAACAGTGGAATAGGTGCATTTAGTGTGTTTCACACAAGTTACCACTCAGCAACTGTTGTCAGAAGAGTCTGCAGCTTGCTTCTCTCAGCGGGGGCGCTACGTTGGTTCAGGAGCAGGATTAATGTCCAAAACCCCTCATCCAGCAGTACATCGCTCCCAAGGGGATTTCCCTTTACAGCAACCACGCTCCGTTGCAGGTATTGGTGCTTGGTGTGACCGCTCGCGCTTCCAAGCCATCTGGTGCAGCTCATGTAACTCTGCGAGCAGATCCACTGTACGGGGGTAAGACCTCAGCTCTGCAAGGGTACACTCGGCGTGCCACGTTGTCGCTCCGTCATGGGATACTGCGTGATGACGTCACAGTCTCCGCAGCAGCGAGGGAACCGGCAGGGAGGCAGTCAAAGTCTCTCAAAGTCTCTCAAAGTCTCTCAAAGTCTCTCATATGCCCAAAATTACCACTGGGAGTAATACTAGCAGGGTGAAGCCAAAGGAGGCAATGGCAATATTAAGGCACTAGATAAAAATCATCCAACATGTTTCGTAGAATAAACTACTTCTTCTCCCTGAAGAAGGTCTGGCAGTAAAAAAACAGTGCAGTAAGCCTCAACATTTGTTACACTGTCAAAGGAGCAAATCGAAACAATGTAAGACAAATCAACATGTACTTTTATTGGTGGAGTCAGTACAAAAACATTTATTTACAAATACTGTACAATGTTGAAACATTTTAAGTTCACAGCAATTCAAAACATCAACAGGTGTATGGTTTACTGCTACAGTACATGTGTGAAAACATTTGTCAGTCTGTATGGTTTACAGTCACATGTTTTAGATAAAATACAGTACATTCTTTTATATCTTTAAAATACAAACATATAAATATTATTTAAAATAATCCGTTCTGTGGGTCTGAGCGGGTTGAAATTTGCCTGGTCCTCATGCGGAAGGACCCTTGCCATAGTGGCCAAATATCAGCCTTCCACGTCCCCCGGAACCGGAGATACAAAAATACAGTTTAAAAGCACCTTACAAAAGTGGCTTTTTTCTGCCATACAAGTCTATGGCAGAAACCTAAATTTTACCATTATCCTGACTCTGTTCTGTTGCCATGAGAGGGTCGCTATTTGCCATGCAAGCCTGCCTGAACTAGGACTACATGGTGACCGAATCTGAGCCCTCTAGGTTGAACAGAACCGGAGTTATGGGTTCCAGGTTTCTGCTCATTCTGACTTAGCCGTTTCAAAGCAGCACGGCTTTCTCCGCCATTACGGTCAATGATAGGACCCTCCTCGCCGGCATGACCCTTTCTCGTCGCCATTACTGGTCGGACCCTGTTGGGGTCAAGTGAGGGGGTTCCTAACATCTATAGGCAAAATTTTATTTCTAGGTGCCCTAGAACAGAAGTTCCCACGCCAATTGCCCTAGTTCCCACGCCAATTGCGCGATCATTGCTCTTTTTTGACAATGTTTCCTATCTTGCGGCTTTGCGGTCTGGCAGTAAAAAAACAGTGCAGTAAGCCTCGACATTTGTTACACTGTCAAAGGAGCAAATTGAAACAATGTAAGACAAATCAACATGTTCTTTTATTGGTGGAGTCAGTACAAAAACATTTATTTACAAATACTGTACAATGTTGAAACATTTTAAGTGTTCAGCAATTCAAAACATCGACAGTACAGTCCTAGAGGGCAGCAAACAGGGCAGGTTTTCGGCCCCCAGCACATGTCCGGCATGTCCTGTGTAAAAAAACACACAACAACATCTCCTTTCTTTAAGTACAGCAGGTACTGTAGGGCAAAACATGTACAGTACAATACAGTTCAGCACAACAGTATGCTCTCACAGAAAGTCCTCCACATTGTCCATCCATGGCCGATTCCTTACATGGCGCAAAACGCCATTAATGCAGTCTCGAACGCCTTTCATTACAGGATCTGTAACTGCATAAAGTGCCACAATTCATCCACAATGTTTTTCCTTAAATTGACAGGAAGCACCTTTTTTACGCGACTCCCATCTTAGTTCACTTTGAAGGCCCAGTCGCAGTACAACGAGTAGGGAACATGGTGCTTAAAAATGAACAAGGCATACTTGTGGGGTACACCAGCACTCTTCACCCTATACTTCTCCCTGAGCGCCGGTGGCAGATCGCACATGGTGATGTCGGGCACCGTATCGATGCGAGCGAATGTAGGTCTTTTGGGAGCGGGTGTGCTTGAGGCGACGGGCGATGGTAGGTTGTCTGGGAGGAAGCTTTCCTCTGGTCTAGGTCGCTGTGTTGTCTCCGAGCGTGGTCTTGACGGGGTTGTCATGTCCTCCTCAACAGCATACATGTACACTACATCTTCTGGTGGAGGGATTGCGCCTGTGTGATGGAAGGGGGTCGAAGGTCCCATTCATCACATCCATGTCACCCCCCTGCTCCGCCATCGGGGAGACAGGGGCATTAGCACCGAGCAAATAATGTATGCCCGCTATGGCAGCCGCTATCTTCTCCATCCGTCGATCCATCCGTTGATCCATTTGTAGCATCCGTTGCTCCACATTTAGCATGGTCTCAAGAAGCAGATCTATCTTTGCTAGCACAATAGAGTTCCCGGGGAGATCCACACTTATCCCATTCAGTATCCGGTCTAACGAGCTGCTTCTTGTGCATGGCGTGTGAACATCTGGGGGGATGGGTGCAACGGAGGATGAGATGGGGGATCCATGGACAGAAGCGTCATCGACATCGAGGAAGAGTGGAGGAGGTGACCTGTGGATACCCAGTAGAGGAGAAGCGGCACCGTTGTCGAAGAAGGATGGAGAAAGTGACCTTTGGATTTACGGGCGAGATGCAGAGTCGTCCAAGAGCAAAGGAGACAGTGACCCATGGATTTCAGAGGTGGCGGCATCGTCGGATGGAACCGGAGAAGATGGGGGTGGAGAAGATGGGCTGAAGATTTCCAGCAGTTACAGCAGAGTCATCGAAGCATATGTGAGGAAGTGGTCTGCGGGTACGATGGGTTGGCTGCCATTCGTTTTGCGTCGAGAGTACATCACCGTATATCTTCTTCACATAATGAGGCTTACTTTTAAGAAAACCCTTAGCCTTTGGGGACAGCAGAAGGTTTTCTTTATTGGCCTTAGCCTGTCACTTTGGCCTTGGCGTGGAAACGGCTGTCGCCTTTCGCTTTTTCAGCTTGACAGGCACGGCAGAGGCGAGTGGGTTCCTGCGTCCATAGAAATGGGGTTGCTCCATGGAAGCAGGTGGCACAATGCAGTATCTGGACAAGGGCAAGTTCAGATAAAGATCATCGAGTGGTGGGCTATGCAAAGTGTGTAACCTTTTATACCAGGTACAGGTGTTGAAAGTGGGCGTACTCTAATGTGAGTCATTACCGTATAAACACACCATCCATTTTGTGTATTGACTGCACATAGAATACACATCGACTAAACATCGAATTTACATTCTTGTTTTTGTATTTCTTTGTACTCGCAGCAATGCCTGTGTGTAAAGATTTCAAAGGAGCTCAGCATGCGAATTAAGGAGATGTACACGAGCGGACACCGAATTGCAGATATCCAGCGCTGGTTAGCTACTTCTGACCTCGTTGTGCCATCAACCACCGTGTGCTATCATGCATACGGAAAAAATAGAGACCGCAAAAGGGCACCAAGGGTAACTAACGCGTAAGTATATTTATAAAACTTAACAAAAAAAAATATATAAAACTGTACGTGCTGTACTGTTCATATAGTACAGTACATCTACAGTACAGTTCTGTATCTACTGTAATACTGTTGTTATTTCTGTTGATTTATATTACAACATAGTTTGTATATCTATATTTATAGTACAACAGTATCCATTTTTTGTATATTTCTATTTATCGTACAACGGTATATATAGGGTGTATATTTATATTTATACACTGGCGACACACTTTATTTGAGCTCGGCTAGTCCCGCGAATTCGGGTATACTCGGGTGTATTGAGGTTTGTGACTGTTTTCTGCCCGAGTGCATTGCGTTATTTTCCCGGCAGGGATTGAAGCATTTTATTCCGGCTAGCTACAATACTGCAATGCCGTGTAAAAACACATGAGGGCGCTTGCGAGCTGTTCTCTTGAAGCCGTCCCCTATAGTGAATTGTAATGCAGTATATATACTGTATATATATACTGTATAACAACAGCCCCTATAACCCCTAACATACAGTACTGTACACATACAGTACTGTATATGCACATACTGGGGGCGAGATGTGTTTGCAGCAGAGAGAGATCCGCTGCTCTCTCTGCGCAAACAGCGACACATTAAAAATTATTTTAAATACATTTTTATTTATAGTGTAGATGTGCAGGGGGTCTCGGGAGCTGAACCGCGTTGGTTTCAGGTCGGGGGACCCCCTGCCCCCCCGAGATACAGACCCCTTTATGAGGTGCCGGTATCCCTCTGCGTTAAAAGGTCCCGATCACGTGATCGCGGCCTGTTAAACCAAGAAGAGGGATACCGGCACCCCCAAAAGGGGCCTGTATCTCGGGGGGCAGGGGGTCCCCCGACCTGAAACCAACGCGGTTCAGCTCCCGAGACCCTCTGAACATGTACAGTATAAATAAAACACATACAGTATATACAGTAAATAAACACTCGTTCTTTACCTTAGCGGCTATGGGCTATGGTAAAGAAGCAGCTTTTCTGTATTTTTAATAATATTGTACAATGATCAGGGGGTTCCCTGAGCCAGAAATCTAAACTCAGGGGACCCCCTGCTCCTGCACAATATTATTAAAAGTACAGAAATGCTGCTTCATTGCCATAGCGTATAGCCGCTAAGGCAATGAAGGGGTTAACCCACCGTGCCCACTTTATTGTGGGTTGCGGGGGTGGGTGAAGAGGGTATTTGGTGTGAGTTTAGGACTTACGGGGGGGTTTAGGACTTTGGTGTGAGTTTAGGACTTACGGGGGGGTTGCGGGTGCACTTAACCCCTTCACGTCCGTAGCAGTTAATACTGCTACGGTCATGAAGGGATTAACCACTCCCGCTACCCCCCGCAAGCCCAAAACAAGCACCGTTGGGGCTAATACCCCCTTCACCCCCTCCCACTACCCACAATAAAAAATAATCACACAGCATCCCCGCAATACATAAATAAATAAATAAATAAATAGATAAATAAATACAAATAAATACATTTGAAATACATTTTTATTTATAGTGTAGATGTGCAGGGGGTCTCGGGAGCTGAACCGCGTTGGTTTCAGGTCGGGGGACCCCCTGCCCCCCCGAGATACAGACCCCTTTATGAGGTGCCGGTATCCCTCTGCGTTTAAAGGCCCCGATCACGTGACCGCGGCCTGTTAAACCAAGCAGAGGGATACCGGCACCCCCAAAAGGGGTCTGTATCTCGGGGGGCAGGGGGTCCCCGGACCTGAAACCAAAACGTTTCTGCTCCGGAGACCCTCTGCACATCTACACTGTGAATAAAACACACACATCATTAAAGAATCATTCTTTACCTTAGCGGCTATGCGCTATGGTAAAGAAGCAGCATTTCTGTATTTTTAATAATATTGTACAGTGAGCAGGGGGTTCCCTGAGACAGAAATCTAAACTCAGGGGGGCCCCTGCTCCTGCTCAATATTATTAAAAATACAGAAATGCTGCTTCATTACCATAGCGTATAGCCGCTAAGGTAATGAAGGGGTTAAGGCATAATAAACAATTAATACATTCAATACATATTTTTCATGTCTGTGTTAAACTTCCCTGACTTCACTGTAATCTATGTAAAACCCCCTCCCCCTATTCTCTCTTTTAAAACTCCCTGCCTTCTCTCTAATCTATGTAAAACCCCCTCCCCCTATTCTCGCTTTTAAAACTCCCTGCCTTCTCTCTAATCTATGTAAACCCCCCTCCCCACATTCTCGCTTTTAAAACTCCCTGCCTTCTCTCTAATCTATGTAAAAAACCCTCCCCCTATCCCCCTATTGTGTGTGTGCGTTAAGCTTCCCTGCAATCTATGTAAAAAAACCTCCCCCTATTGTGTGTGTGTGTTAAATCTGCCTGGCCTGTGTTTCTGAGTGCAGTGTACTGTATGTAAATGTGGGGAGGGGGATCCCGTGTAAATAACCACCCCCACCTCCGCTACCCACAATAAAAAAATCACACAGCATCCCCGCAATACATAAATAAATAAATAAATAAATAAATACAAATAAATACATTTGAACTACATTTGTATTTATAGTGTAGATGTGCAGGGGGTCTCGGGAGCTGAACCGCACTGGTTTCAGGTCGGGGGACCCCCTGCCCCCTGAGATACAGCCCCCTTTAGATATACTGCACCGACACACTTTATTCGAGCAAATACCCAGTATGTACCTGGCAGATACCTGGAATGCGCCGCTCCTCACCTCTGACAAGCCCCGTTGCGTTTGCCTTCCCAGCCTGGGTTCATGCCTGGCTGACGGGCGGCTAATCTGTTAAATGATAATGATTATGATTTAATAGGCTGCAATGCTTCGCGTGTCTACCAGATGGCATAAATTCATGAATTGTAATGCAGTATATATATATATACTGTGCAGTATTGCAGCCAGCGGGAATAAAATGCTTCAATCCCTGCTTGGAAAATAACCCAATGCACTCGGGCAGAAAACAGTCACAAACCTCAATACACCCGGGTATACCCGAATTTGTGGGACTAGCCGAGCTCGAATAAAGTGTGTCGCCAGTGTATACAGTATACAGTATATATACACACAGATGATGAACCAATATACAAATACATGTAGAATGGTTATCAAAATCATACTGTCCTACAAATAACGCTTCTCTATACAGACAATAATAATAATCCATTTAATAATCCTAACTGATTTTACAATATAAAACATAACATTCCAATCCACACAGTACATTGCATTTACATTGTATAAATGATGCATAAAATCTATGCACCATATACATTCTGCAAATGAATGTTAACAATATAATTGCAAGCTACTCTACCAGTAAATACAAACACTTCCAAACAAGTCAACTATTTTAACCAATCAAGTAAACAAAAATCAATATATACTGTAAGTACCAACCAGAAATCACAATTTAAAACCAAAGCTAACCCTTACAATACCAAGGATTACATCTATCTAATTGTAAAAAACCTTATACTTTATACACAGCATTGCAATAAACAAAATACATGATGAACAATACAGTACATTCCCTGTATCTCCCTGCCTTCAGTGTAATCTGTTTAAAGCCTCCTCCCCCCTAATGTTTCTGTTAAACAGATTACACTGAAGGCAGAGAGATGTAAAGGCCTAAAGCCCCCTCCCCCCTAATGTTTCTGTTAAACAGATTACACTGAAGGGAGAGAGATGTAAAGGCCTAAAGCCCCCTCCCCCCTAATGTTTCTGTTAAACAGATTACACTGAAGGGAGAGAGATGTAAAGGCCTAAAGCCCCCCCCCCCTAATGTTTCTGTTAAACAGATTACACTGAAGGCAGAGAGATGTAAAGGCCTAAAGCCCCCTCCCCACTAATGTTTCTGTTAAACAGATTACACTGAAGGCAGAGAGATGTAAAGGTCTAAAGCCCTCTCCCCCCTAATGTTTCTTTTAAACAGATTACACTGAAGGGAGAGAGATTTTACAGAAACACACATTAGGGGGGAGGGGGCTTTAAACAGATTACACTGAAGGCAGAGAGATGTTTCTGTTACCAGTAAATCTCCCTCCCTGCATTGCTGTCAGTGCAGTATATGTAAATGTGTGTGGGGGGGGAGGACCCAATGTGCATACTGTGAGGTCTAACCACCCTCACCCCCTACCCACATACCGTTGCCCCCCCCCCCATCCTGGCCATGGCCCCTCCGCTTCTGCAAAACAGACACAAAAATTAAAACATACAAAGTAATGTCCCTTAACCCCTTAATCACCATAGCGGTTATTAACCGCTACAGTCATGAAGGGGTTAACCCACCCTCACCCACCACTCGGGATGCCTACATACCCTCCCACACTAACCCCCCCCCCGTGAGGCCTAACCACCCAGTCAGTACCCACAAGGGAGGCCTACCCACATACCGTTGGGGAAACACCCCACCCCCAGTACCCACAATAAAAACAGTACAATGACCCACAATAAACAGCATTATATTTATTAAATACATTACCCACCCCCTGTGCCCCCCAAAAATACAAGATTTATCCTTTTACATACAGGGTTCATAACGCAGCCCCACGCTAGTCCCCGGTGGGCTGGCAGGGCACCTGGACAGACCTACAGTTTACCAGCAGCATTCCACAGGTTCTGGAGGCCTGCTGGTGGATCCTGCCAGCACCATGGCCCTCAGGTGGTCTCCTTGGGTCACCGTGGGCCACAATTGGGTCCCCACGGTAGGCCCAAGGATGTCTGGGAGCCCCGGGTCAAACCCACAGGTGTCTGCTGGGCCTCGGGTGGTTCCCATGGGGTTCTGGGGAACTCACGGGTGCTCACTACGGTCCGCGGTGCCCCCACAGAAGTGGGACCACACATCATCATCCCCGCACCTACGGGTCAGAGGTGCCCCCACAGAAGTGGGACCACACATCGTCATGCCCGCAGACTACGGGTCGGAGGTGCCCCCACAGAAGTGGGACCACACATTGTCATCCCCGCATGTGTCACCCATGGAACCACCAGCCTGCTACCCTTTAGGATACCCGAGAATACCCACAGGTGGTCTCCAGAAGTCCCACGCAAAACCACGGAACAAACCCTGAATGTAAATAAAATAAACCTGGCCTATACATTCAATACATGCACCCCCCCCCCAACACCTACAGTACAATAATGTGCAAAATAACTATTATCCAGATATGGATAATAGATTAATTGCCCATTATTAAAAACATTAACAAGCATATACAAATAAATAAAGTACTACTGACCTCATCAATACGAAGTGTCCGTTGCCAGCAAAATCCTTGTCTTGTCCACAACATACATAGCAAATACAAAGCCAATACATTGCAATTACATTCAGATATCAATTAACCCCTTAAATACCTTATCATATAATAACCGCAAAGGTAATTAAGGGGTTAAGCCACACAGGCCCGATACCCACCCTTCACCCATGAATTTGTACTGTGGCTTCATCATGCAACTATATATATATATATACTGTATATATATACTGCACCGACACACTTTATTCGAGCAAATACCCAGTATGTACCTGGCAGATACCTGGAATGCGCCGCTCCTCACCTCTGACAAGCCCCGTTGCGTTTGCCTTCCCAGCCTGGGTTCATGCCTGGCTGACGGGCGGCTGATCTTTTAAATGATAATGATTAGGATTTAATAGGCTGCAATGCTTCGCGTGTCTACCAGATGGCATAAATTCATGAATTGTAATGCAGTATATATATATATACTGTGCAGTATTGCAGCCAGCGGGAATAAAATGCTTCAATCCCTGCCTGGAAAATTACCCAATGCACTCGGGCAGAAAACAGTCACAAACCTCAATACACCCGGGTATACCCGAATTCGTGGGACTAGCCAAGCTCGAATAAAGTGTGTCGCCAGTGTACAGAGAGACAGAGAGAAAGAGAGAGAGAGATATATACAGTATATATATATATATATATATATATACACACGTTATATACACACCCATGATAAACCAATATACAGTACAAATAAATGTAGAAGGGTTATCAAAAGCATACTGCCCTACAACCAAGTAAACAAAAATCAAAAGCCAATACATTGCAATTACATTCAGATATCAATTAACCCCTTAAACACCTTATCAGATAATAACCGCAAAGGTAATTAAGGGGTTAAGCCACACAGGCCCGATACCCACCCTCACCCATGAATTTGTACTGTGGCTTCATCATGCAACTATATATATATACTGTATATATATACAGAGAGACAGAGAGAAAGAGAGAGAGAGAGAGATATATATACAGTATATATATATATATATACACACGTTATATACACACCCATGATAAACCAATATACAGTACAAATAAATGTAGAAGGGTTATCAAAAGCACTGTCCTACAACCAAACACTTCTCCATACATACACACTAAATTAAAATCAATTTCTTTTAATATTTATAACTGATCTCTCAATCTAAATCATCACTAAACCTCTGAAAAGCCATTTAAAAAACTTACTGTACATTCCAATATAAATGATGCCTAAATATCTATGCACGATACAGTATACATTCTGCAAATTAATCAACCAAGTAAACAAAAATCAATTAGCAATCATTATTTACATCCCTAAACAATTCACACTCCCATCAAGAACAATGAAACCATTAACAAATTCACGCCTAGAGTAGAACAATTAAGCCTTTGAAAAAATATAAGTACCGACAAAAATACAACCTTTACAAACCAAGCCTATCCCTGACCTTCCTCAAACACACAATACAATACCAAGGAATACATCTATCTAATTTTAAAATACTTTAAACTCACAATAAAGCATACTGTAGCAGCATACACAAAATAATTTAAAACACATCTAATCCAGCTTTTAAAACAACATCATTTCTTACCCTGTATGTATGTATATATCTCTCTAGACATATATACATACATACATACAGTGGCAAGAAATGATATACCACAAAAAAAAAAATAAACGTTAAAAAACCTTTTAAAAAAATTAACAAGTTAAATAAAATACATTTCTTTACTGTAGTTCACTTACCATTACTTGCCCCCACCGACTCCCGTTGCGCAGCTTACTCACGAACCAATCCATGATCAGGAACCCACAAAATAATAAACCAGAAAATAATAAACATTAAACTAAAAATCCAAATCAATCCACGGGTCTTCTATTTGTAATCCATCTTCATCTGTATTCTTCTATCTTCTATCTCCTTCCAGCGGGGTGGGGCGGGGGTCTTCTTTCCATCTTCGGACACGCCCTTGTCTTTTTTCTTCTCCGGAGGTCCTTCCTCCGCGGCGTCTGGCTTCAAAATGAGACGACATAGGCTTTTAAAGGCCTATGACGTCACATTTTGCGTCATGGTTCCCACGGTCCTGATTGGGCCGTGAAAACCATGTGTTTTGGCCGACAAAAATTAAAATGATGACGTCATCTTAAAGGCAATGAAAGCACAGCCAATCAGAATGGCTTTGCTTCAAATGCCTTTAAGGTGACGTCAGATTGCCGTGCACACATGGTACTAGAGCCAATCAGAGCGTGGGAACTTTATCCCTACTCTGATTGGCTCTGGTATACCATGTGTCAGGGGCTTGGGGGAGAAAGGATGTGACGTCAATGAAAACCTGACACATGGTACGGGAGCCAATCAGAGCGTGGGAACTCCATCCCTACTCTGATTGGCTCCCGTACCATGTGTCAGGTTTTCATTGACGTCACATCCTTTCTCCCCCAAGCCCCTGACACATGGTATACCAGAGCCAATCAGAGTAGGGATAAAGTTCCCACGCTCTGATTGGCTCTAGTACCATGTGTGCACGGCAATCTGACGTCACCTTAAAGGCATTTGAAGCAAAGCCATTCTGATTGGCTGTGCTTTCATTGCCTTTAAGATGACGTCATCATTTTAATTTTTGTCGGCCAAAACACATGGTTTTCACGGCCCAATCAGGACCGTGGGAACCATGACGCAAAATGTGACGTCATAGGACTTTAAAAGCCTATGTCGTCTCATTTTGAAGCCAGACGCCGCGGAGGAAGGACCTCCGGAGAAGAAAAAAGACAAGGGCGTGGCCGAAGATGGAAAGAAGACCCCCGCCCCACCCCGCTGGAAGGAGATAGAAGATATAAGATTACAGATGAAGATGGATTACAAATAGAAGACCCGTGGATTGATTTGGATTTTTAGTTTAATGTTTATTATTTTCTGGTTTATTATTTTATGGGTTCCTGATCGTGGATTGGTTCGTGAGTAAGCTGCGCAACGGGAGTCGGTGGGGGCAAGTAATGGTAAGTGAACTACAGTAAAGAAAGGTATTTTATTTAACTTGTTAATTTTTTCAAAAGGTTTTTTAACATGTGTATTTTTTTTTTTTGTGGTATATCATTTCTTGCCACTGTATGTATGTATGTATATATGTCAAGAGAGATATATACATACAGTACAGTACAGGGTAAGAAATGATGTTGTTTTAAAAGCTGGATTGGATGTGTTTTAAATTATTTTGTGTATGCTGCTACAGTTTGCTTAATTGTGAGTTTAAAGTATTTTAAAATTAGATAGATGTATTCCTTGGTATTGTATTGTGTGTTTGAGGCTTTAAAAGCCTATGTCGTCTCATTTTGAAGCCAGACGCCGCGGAGGAAGGACCTCCAGAGAAGAAAAAAGACAAGGGCGTGGCCGATGATGGAAAGAAGACCACGCCCTGCCCCGCCCGGAAGGAGATAGAAGAAAGAAGAATACAGATGAAGATGGATTACAAGTAGAAGACCCGTGGATTGATTTGGATTTTTAGTTTAATGTTTATTATTTTATGGTTTTTTATTTTATGGGTTCCTGATCGTGGATTGGTTCGTGAGTAAGCTTGCGCAACGGGAATCGGTGGGGGCAAGTAATGGTAAGTGAACTAAAGAAATGTATTTTATTTAACTTGTTAATTTTTTCAAAAGGTTTTTTAACATGTGTATTTTTTTTTTGTTGTGGTATATCATTTCTTGCCACTGTATGTATGTATGTACAATATATATGTCTAGAGAGATATACTGTACAGTATACATTCAGGGTAAGAAATGATGATGTTTTAAAAGCTGGATTAGATGTGTTTTTAATTATTTTGTGAGTTTAAAGTATTTTAAAATTAGATAGATGTATTTCTTGGTATTGTATTGTGTGTTTGAGGAAGGTCAGGGATAGATAGCCTTGGTTGTAAAGGTTGTATTTTTGTCGGTACTTATATTTTTTCAAAGGCTTAATTGTTCTGCTCTAGGCGTGAATCTGTTAATGGTTTCATTGTTCGGGATTGAGTTTGAATTGTTTAGGGATGTAAATAATGATTGCTAATTGATTTTTATTTACTTGGTTGATTAATTTGCAGAATGTATATGGTGCATAGATATTTAGGCATCATTTACAGTATATTGGAATGTAAGTTGTTTAAATTGCTTTTCAGAGGTTTAGTGCTGATTTAGATTGAGAGATCAGTTATGAATATTAAAGGAAATTGATTTTAATTTAGTGTGTATGTATTTAGAAGTGTTTGGTTGTAGGACAGTGCTTTTGATAACCCTTCTACATTTATTTGTACTGTATATTGGTTTATCATGGGTGTGTACAGTATATAACGTGTGTATATATATACACTGTATATCTCTCTCTCTCTCTCTTTCTCTCTGTCTCTCTGTATATATATACAGTATATATATATATAGTTGCATGATGAAGCCACAGTACAAATTTATGGGTGAAGGGTGGGTATCGGGCCAATGTGGCTTAACCCCTTAATTACCTTTGCGGTTATTATCCGATAAGGTGTTTAAGGGGTTAATTGATATCTGAATGTACTTGCAATGTATTGGCTTGGTTTTGGCTATGTATTGTGTGGGCAAGAGAAGGAAGGTGCTGACGTCGGACACTTCATATTGATGAGGTCAGTAGTACTTTATTTATTTGAATATGCTAGTTAATGTTTTTAATAATGGGCAATTAATCTATTATCCATATCTGGATAATAGTTATTTTGCACATTATTGTACTGTAGGTGTTGGGGGGGAGGGTGTATGTATTGAATTTATAGGCCAGGTTTATTTTGGTTTATTTTTTTTACATTCAGGGTTTGTTCCGTGGTTTTGCGTGGGACCTCTGGAGACCACCCGCGGGGAATCCTCGGGTATCCCAAGGGTAGCAGGCTGGTGGTTCCACGGGTGACACATGCGGGCATGACGATGTGTGGTCCCACTTCTGTGGGGGCACCTCCGACCCGTAGTCTGCGGGCATGACGATGTGTGGTCCCACTTCTGTGGGGGCACCTCCGACCCGTAGGTGCGGGGATGATGATGTGTGGTCCCAGTTCTGTGGGGGCACCGCGGACCCGTAGTGAGCACCCGTGAGTTCCCCAGACCCCCATGGGAACCACCCGAGGCCCCGGATCCACCTCCAGAACCTGTGGAATGCTGCTGGTAAACTGTAGGTCTGTCCAGGTGCCCTGCCAGCCCACCGGGGACTAGCGTGGGGCTGCGTTATGGACCCTGAATGTAAAAGAATAAATCTTGTATTTATAGGGGGGCACAGGGGGTGGGTAATGTATTTAATAAATAGAATGCTGTTTATTGTGGGGCTGTGCATTGTTTTGATTGCGGGGACTGGGGGTGGGGGGTGGGGGGGTTCCCCAACGGTATGTGGGTAGTCCTCCCTTGTGGGTAGTTAGTAAGTGAGGGTTGAGGGTGGTTAGGCCTCACGGGGTGGGGGGTTAGAGTGGGAGGGTATGTACAGTAGGCGTCCCGAGTGGTGGGTGAGGGTGGGTTAACCCCTTCATGACTGTAGCGGTTAATAACCGCTATGGTGATTAAGGGGTTAGGGGACATTACTTTGAAAGTGTTATTTTTTTCTCTGTTTTACAGCAGTAGCAGCGGAGGTTGCCATGGGTAGTAGGTAGTATATTGAATGTATTTATTGGTTATTATGCCTTAACCCCTTCATTACCTTAGCGGCTATACGCTATGGTAATGAAGCAGCATTTCTGAACTTTTAATAATATTGTGCAGGAGCAGGGGGCCCCCTGAGTTTAGATTTCTGTCTCAGGGAACCCCCTGCTCACTGTACAATATTATTAAAAATACAGAAATGCTGCATCTTTACCATAGCGCATAGCCGCTAAGGTAAAGAATGATTCTTTAATGATGTGTGTGTTTTATTCACAGTGTAGATGTGCAGAGGGTCTCCGGAGCAGAAACGTTTGGTTTCAGGTCCGGGGACCCCTTGCCCCCGAGATACAGACCCCTTTTGGGGGTGCCGGTATCCCTCTGCTTGGTTTAACAGGCCGCGGTCACGTGATCGGGGCCTTTAAACGCAGAGGGATACCGGCACCTCATAAAGGGGTCTGTATCTCGGGGGGCAGGGGGTCCCCCGACCTGAAACCAACGCGGTTCAGCTCCCGAGACCCCCTGCACATCTACACTATAAATAAAAATGTATTTCAAATGTATTTATTTGTATTTATTTATTTATTTATTGCGGGGATGCTGTGTGTGATTATTTTTTATTGTGTGTAGCGGGGGTGGGTGACGGGGTTTATAAATGTGAGTTTATAAATAAAATAAAGAATATTATTTCTAGGGGCCTTAGAACAGAAGTTCCCACGCCAATTTCGCGCTCATTGCTCTTTTGTTACAATGTTGCTGGTCTTGCGGCTTTGCAGTCTGGCAGCAAAAAGCAGTTTGTAGTACTGAGTGTGAGATAAATTAACCAGTTCTTTTATTGCTGAAGTCGCCACCAAAAACTTTTATTTACAAATACAGTACAAAAACCGTGCAACACACAACAACATACAGTATCCTTTGTTTAAGTACAGCAGGTACTGTAGGGCAAAACATGTACTGTACAGTACAGCACAATATTACAGTGTGGTCTCACTGAACGTCCTCCCCATTTTCCATCCATGGCCGATGCCTTGCATGGCGCAAAACGCCATTAATGCAGTCTCTAACGGTTCTTATTACAGGATCTGTAACAGGATAATAGCGCCGCATTTCTTCCACAATGTTTTTCCTTAAATTAGCAGGAAGGGCCTTTTTATGGCGATTCCCATCGTAATTTACTTTGAACACCCACTCGCAGTACAATGTGTAGGGAACATGGTGTTTAAATATGATCAAGGCATACTTGTGTGGTATACCAGCACTCCTCACCCTATACTTCTCCCTCAGCGCCGGTGTCAGATCGCACAGGGAGATGTCGGGCACTGTTTCTATGCGAGCGGGTGTAGGAGGTCTTTTGGGAGCGGGTGTACTTGAGGCGACGGGCGATGGTAGGGTGTCTGGGAGGAAGCTTTCCTCCGGTAGTGGTCGCCGGGTTGTCTCCTGGCGTGGTCTTGACGGGGTTGTCATGTCCTCCTCAATAGCATAGTACACTGCATCTTCTGGTGGAGGGGGTGTGCTTGGTGATGGAAGGGGGCCGAAGGTACTATGCATCACATCCATGTCACCCCCCTGCTCCAGCGTCGGGGAAACAGGGGCATTAACACCGAGCAAACGATGTATGCCCGCTATGTCAGCCTCTATCTCGTCCATCCGTTGCCCCACATGTAGCACAGACTCCAGAAGCAGATCTAGCTTTGCCAGCACAATAGAGTTCCCGGGGAGATCCACAGTTAGCCCATTCAGGATCCGGTCTAACGAGCTGCTTGTGCATGGCATCTGGAGATCTGGGGGGATGGGTGCAACGGAGGATGAGATGGGGGTTCCCTGGAGAGAAGCGGCATCGATGGAGAGTGGAGGAGGTGACCTGGGGATACCCGGTATAGGAGAAGCTGCAGCGTCGTCGAAGAGGGATGGAGAAGGTGACCGCTGGATTTCCGGGCGAGAAGCAGAGTCATCCAAGAGCAAAGGAGACAGTGATCCGTGGATTTCAGAGGCAGCAGCATCTTCAGATGGAACCGGAGAAGATGGGGGTGGAGAAGCCGGGCTGAAGATTTCCGGGACAGCTACAGCAGAGTCGTCGAAGCTTATGGGAGGTAGTGGTCTGCGGATTCGGTGAGTTGGCTGCCATTCGTCTTGCGTACCGAGCACAGTACCGTATTTCTTCTTCACATAATAAGGCTGACGTGTTTTAAAACCCTTAGCCTTTGGGGTCAGCAGAAGGTTTTCTTTATTGGCCTTAGCCTGTCGCTTTGCCTTTGGCTTGGAAACGTTAACTGCCTTTCTCTTTTTCAGTATGGCAGGCACAGCAGAGGTGAGATGGTTCTTGCGGGAGGCACAATGCAGTATCTGGACAATGGCTCAGATAAAGATCAGCAAGTGGTGGGCTATGCAACGTGTACAACCTTTTATGCATGGCGGCCAGGTACAGGTGTTGAAAGTGGGTGGTCTGTAATGTGAGTCATTAACATATAAATACACCATCCATTTTGTGGATTCACTGCACATTGAATACACATCGACTAAACATCGAATACACATTCTTGTGTTTGTATTTCTTTCTACTCGCAGCAATGCCTGTTAAGAAGATTTCAAAGGATCTCAGCATGAGAATGAAGGAGATGTACACGAGCGGAAAACGAATTGCAGATATCCAGCGCTGGTTAACTGCTTCTGGCCTCGTTGTGCCATCAAACACCGTGTGCTATCATGCACACGGAAAAAACAGAGACCGCAAAAAGGCACCAAGGGTAACAAATGCGTAAGTATATTTATAAAACTTAACCAAAAAAAATATAGAAAACTGTAGTGTACATCTACAGTATACCGTATTTATATAGTATATTTATATTACAACAGTATATAGTGTATGTGTGGTCAATTTATATTTTTTGTGCAGCAGTATACACTTTTGGTATATTGCAATTCATCTTACAACGGAATATACAGTATATGATGTGTATTTATTATGATATAACAACAGTATACCGTATTTATATAGTATATTTATATTACAACAGTATATAGTGTATGTGTGGTCAATTTATATTTTTTGTGCAGGAGTATACACTTTTGGTATATTGCAATTCATCTTACAACGGAATATACAGTATATGATGTGTATTTATTATGATATAACAACAGTATACCCTATTTATATAGTATATTTATTATATTACAACAGTATATAGTGTATGTGTGGTCAATTTATATTTTTTGTGCAGCAGTATACACTTTTGGTATATTGCAATTCATCTTACAACGGAATATACAGTATATGATGTGTATTTATTATGATATAACAACAGTATATTTATATAGTATATTTATATTACAACAGTACTGTATACTGTATATTTTGTCTATTTATATTTATAGTACAGCAGTATACATTTTTTGTATATTTATATTTACTGTATATTACAACATTACATGTACAGTATACAGTATACATTTTATATTGCTGCATATTAATAAAACAATATCATTTCTTTGCATTGTAGGGAGACTACTCTTCTGGTGGACAGAATAAGTGAGGAGAATGATGAGAGGAGCGCATTAAGGGTTAAAAACACTCTGCAGGAAAAGTACAATCTGACTGTATCCGAGAGCAGCATAAAGAAGATGAGACGCAGAATTGGATGGAAATATGGACGTGTGAGGTTAGTACTGGACAGTACAGGAGGTACTGTAAAGTAAAAGTGTTGTTTTGCAAACTGTACTGCGCTGTGACGCTAAAAATTTTTATTCATTGTCATTACAGAGCGTACCCCATGATACGGGACGCAAACAAAATCAAAAGAGTGCTACAGGCCCAAGCATGGATCGACAGCGGTGAGACTTTCCAGGATTGCATCTTCACTGATGAGTCTACTGTGTCGCTGGAGAGATTTGCAAGATTTGCGTTCCACAAAAAAGGCCGCATAACTTTGAACCCGCGGCCAAAACACCCTGTGAAGCTGCATGTGTGGGGTGCCATCTCTAGGCGTGGACCGGGATGCATTGTCGTCTTTGAAGGTACAATTTCTCAAATATAATGCCGCCTAATGCACTGTACTTGACTAGTGTTGCCTTACCGTATGCACTGTACTGTACTATTGAGCACTTTTCTTTTCTTGCTATAGGAATCATGAATAAAGATTTCTTCCAAGACAACATTGTTCCCGTGATAGTGCGATACATCAGACGCGACTTTCCCAATGGGCATCGCTTCTACCAGGACAACGATCCCAAGCACACCGCGTCGACGGTGCATATCCTTGAGCGCGGCATCAACTGGGTGAAGACGCCAGCGGAGTAAGTGCAGTAGACCGTGTCCCATTTTTGTTCCCCACTGTTTTTACTGTGTACTGTATCTCTTAAACTAATTGTCCTTTCTTTCCAATCACAGATCGCCAGACTTCAATCCGATCGAAATGGTTTGGCATCAGCTGAAGGACCACATCCGTAAAGTGGCGAAACCCTCCAAGAAGGACCAGTTGTATAAAGCCATAATGAGTTTTTGGAACAATGAACTCACCGTGGAATGCTGCAATAAATATATAGACCAGATTGCCACTGTGTTGCCCATTGTCATCGCGCGCAATGGGCAAGCATCAGGAAAGTAGTACAGTGCTGTAGTATTGTACAGTAAGTACAGTATGATACAGTTAATACAGAAAAAAGAAGAAGGGAACAGCGCAAAGAAAAACCTCATAGTGTAATAAATTCAAAAAATCAATTTATAATTAAAGGGTGAGTATTGCACGTACATAAAATAAAAAATCACACAGCATGACATGTTTGGGACATGTTACCCGTCTGTAGACAGCCGATCACTCTCTCAATGCAGAACTTGCAGGTCTTTTCCTCTCACAGCAGTGGCAGAGGCTAGTAGTCAGAGTATACAGTAGTTCCAGTATACAGTACAGTAGACTAGTTTGACAGTACTACAGTAACTGCCTACTAACTGCTCCATTTTTTTCTTTCCAGAGAAAGCTGCACCAGCCACCTACAGTACAGTAGTTCTACCATAATACAGTACGCACATACAGTACAGTACAGTAACTGAACAAAGTTTTTGTTTTCTTGTCGTTCTAGGAAAAAGGGTGCCCAAGGGGGAGGGGGGGCGTTGTGTCCCGTCAAATCTGCTTGTGCAGTCAAATGTACAGTATATAAACAGCAGTAATGATGTACACAAAACCTCTCCTCTCTCAATGAACTACTGTACCGCAGACACAATGAGGATACTGTTATGATGGGAAAAAGAACAGGATGGGTTATTTAACATTATACTGTGCAATATTTATACTGTATATTTATATATACTGTATTTTTATTCTAAAGGTATTCGAGAATGTACTGTACTGTATGAGGACCTGGTGACTTTCAACCCTCTCAGACCCACAGAATGGATTATTTCACATTACTGTATATTTATCCTGTATATTTTCAGTAATTTAGAAGCAGTGGCTGTTCTGAACAGAACAGTTACTGTAAGCAAACGGATGTACATCAGATTTACATTTCCAATTCGAGAGGGGATTTTTCCAAAGCAGGCAGGCCTCCCTCTAAAGGAGGGGGATGGTGGGATCAGACGCTGGCTGGCCTCCTGCTGAATCTTGTTACCGTAGCCAGCCCAGGGGCAGATTAACAAGACAATGGCTTGGGTTGGATTAGCCAGACGATTGACGTTTGGCCAGGGAGGGATTAAAAACTCTAAGGGAGGGGGTGGGGTGGCTGAAATAGCTGGGACTGTACTGTCCCAGTATTTCCAAAGGCAGGTCACCCTAATAATTTCATGAATAAACGCCCAAAGACAAGGCCCAAATGCAGTACAGTATACTGTATACTGCATATACAGTACAGAGCTGTATACTGTATTATAAATAAATAATCATACAGTACTGTACAGTATGTATTATTGTGTGTTGATGTTTTGAATTGCTGTTAACTTGAAATGTTTCACCATTGTATTGTACTGTATTTGTAAATAAAAGTTTTTTGTGGCGACTTCAGCAATAAAAGAACTGGTTAATTTATCTCACATAAAGTACTGTACGTGAATACGACCGCAATCACCATTGTAAATGGGTGCATAGGATGGAACGACAGGTGCTAAAGGGGTATAAATATGATATTTATCAGTGTTGATCAAAGAGAATTGATCAGAAGGATTCCCCTTATAAAGTATACAGCACTCTATTGTCATTTATACAGTATAGTAAAGGGTAGACAACAAATGGTCTTGCAGTATATTACTACAAATCTGTCAGGTTGACCAGAATCACTGTGGATATCGGAAAATAATACAATTTTATTAATTCTACAGTACATACAGTAGATACTTAAAAACACATATACTGTACATTGTTACAAATCCCTTTTGTGGCTGTGTTTTTAAGTATCTATGTAGAATTAATAAAATTTTATTATTTTCCGATATCCGCAGTGATTCTGGTCAACCTGACAGATTTGTAGTAATATACTGCAAGACCATTTGTTGTCTACCCTTTACTATACTGTACTGTATGAATGACAATAGAGTGCTGTATATAAGGGGAATCCTTCTGATCAACTCTCTTTGATCAACACTGATAAATAATTTATCTCACACTCTTTTGCTTGCAGACTGCAAAGCCGCAAGACCAGCAACATTGTAAAAAAAGAGCAATGAGCGCGAAATTGGCGTGGGAACTTCTGTTCTAGGGCACCTAGAAATAATATTCTTTATTTTATTTATAAACTCACATTTATAAACCCCGTCACCCACCCCCGCTACACACAATAAAGCGGGCACTCAGAAACACAGGCCAGGGAGATTTAACACACAACAGGGGGAGGTTTTTTTTTACATAGATTGCAGTGAAGGTAGGGAGGTTTCAAAGAGAATAGGGGAGGGGGTTTTACATAGATTACAGTGAAGGTAGGGAGGTTTCAAAGAGAATAGGGGAGGGGTTTTTACATAGATTACAGTGAAGGTAAGGAGGTTTCAAAGAGAATAGGGGAGGGGTTTTTACATAGATTACAGTGACGGTAGAGAGGTTTCAAAGAGAATAGGGGAGGGGTTTTTACATAGATTACAGTGAAGGTAGGGAGGTTTCAAAGAGAATAGGGGAGGGGGTTTTACATAGATTACAGTGAAGGTAGGGAGGTTTCAAAGAGAATAGGGGAGGGGGTTTTACATAGATTACAGTGAAGGTAGGGAGGTTTCAAAGAGAATAGGGGAGGGTTTTTTACATAGATTACAGTGAAGGTAGGGAGGTTTCAAGAGAATAGGGGAGGGGGTTTTACATAGATTACAGTGAAGGTAGGGAGGTTTCAAAGAGAATAGGGGAGGGGGTTTTACATAGATTACAGTGAAGGTACTGTAGGGAGGTTTCAAAGAGAATAGGGGAGGGGGCTTGTTTGTTGTTTATTGCAATGCTTCAATGTGTGTATAATGTATAATGTTTTTTACAATTAGATACACTGTAGATGTAATCCTTGGTATTGTAAAGGTTAGCTTTGGTTTTAAATTGTGTTTTCTGGTTGGTACTTACAGTACAGTATATATTTATTTCTCTTCATGTATGTATTTATTTATTTAGATTTATTTATTAATTGTGGGGCTGCTGTGCGTGATTTTTTTTTATTGTGGGTAGCGGGGATGGGGTGAAGGGGGTATTAGCCCCCCCCACCCACCCCCACTACCCACAATAAAAAAATTCACACACAGCAGCAGCAGCAGCACTATTAATAAATACATCTAAATAAATAAATAAATAAATGAATATAAATAAATACATTTAAAATACATTTTTATTGATAGTGTAGATGTGCAGAGGGTCTCGGGAGCTGAACCGCGTTGGTTTCAGGTCGGTGGACCCCCTGCCTCCCGAGATACAGACCCCTTTATGAGGTGCCGGTATCCCTCTACTTGGTTTAACAGGCCGCGATCACGTGATCGGGACCTTTAAACGCAGAGGGATACCGGCACCTCATAAAGGGGTCTGTATCTCGGGGGGCAGGGGGTCCCCCGACCTGAAACCAACGCGGTTCAGCTCCCGAGACCCCCTGCACATCTACACTATCAATAAAAATGTATTTCAAATGTATTTATTGTCATTTATTTATTTAGATTTATTTATTTATTTTTTGGCGGCTGCTGTGTGTGTTTTTTTTTATTGTGGGTAGCGGGGGTGGGTGAATGGGGTATTAGCCCCAACAGTGCTTGTTTAGGGCTTGCGGGGGGTAGCGGGAGTGCTTAACCCCTTCATGACCGTAGCGGTATTAACTGCTACGGTCGTGAAGGGGTTAAGTGCACCCGCAACCCCCCCCGCAAGTCCTAAACTCACACCAAGGGCCAAATACCCCCCTCACCCATCCCCGCCACCCACAATAAAGCGGGCACGGTGGGTTAACCCCTTCATTGCCTTAGCGGCTATCCGCTATGGTAATGAAGTAGCATTTTTGTATTTTTAATAATATTGAGCAGGAGCAGGGGGTCCCCTGAGTTTAGATTTCTGGCTCAGGGAACCCCCTGCTCACTGTACAATATTATTAAAAATACAGAAATGCTGCTTCTTTACCATAGGGCATAGCCGTTAAGGTAAAGAACGAGTGTTTATTTACTGTATATACTGTATGTGTTTTTTTTATAGTGTAGATGTGCAGAGGGTCTCCGGAGCTGAACCGCACTGGTTTTAGGTCTGGGGACCCCCTGCTCCCCGAGATACAGGCCCCTTTAGGGGGTGCCGGTATCCCTCTGCTCTGCTTGGTTTAACAGGCCGCGGTCACGTGATCGGGGCCTTTAACGCAGAGGGATACCGGCACCTCATAAAGGGGCCTGTATCTCGGGGGGCAGGGGGACCCCCGACCTGAAACCAGTGCGGTTCAGCTCCCGAGACCCCCTGCACATCTACACTATCAATAAAAATGTATTTCAAATGTATTTATTGTCATTTATTTATTTAGATTTATTTATTTTTTGGCGGCTGCTGTGTGTGAGTTTTTTTTTTATTGTGGGTAGCGGGGGTGGGTGAAGGGGGTATTAGCCCCAACGGTGCTTGTTTAGGGCTTGCGGGGGGTAGCGGGAGGGCTTAACCCCTTCATGACCGTAGCGGTATTAACTGCTACGGTCGTGAAGGGGTTATGTGCACCCGCAACCCCCCCCCCGCAAGTCCTAAACTCACACCAAGGGCCAAATATCCCCCTCACCCATCCCCGCCACCCACAATAAAGCGGGCACGGTGAGTTAACCCCTTCATTGCCTTAGCGGCTATCCGCTATGGTAATGAAGCAGCATTTCTGTATTATTAATAATATTGAGCAGGAGCAGGGGGGGTCCCTGAGCATTAATTTCTGACTCAGGGAACACCCTGCTCACTGTACAATATTATTAAAATACAGAAATGCTTTGCTCTCTAGAGAGAGCAACGCTAAAATCAGGAAAGAACACTCGGAGCTAAAGACACTATGGGATAAATATAAAATCACCCCAGACCCTGCCACCCGCCAACTGATTGGCGACGCTCAGACTAAACTAAATCTACTCCTGGCCTCTCAGGCGGAGAAGTCGTTAAGTTGGTCTAAGAGAAGATTCTTTGAAAAAGCGAACAAACCAGATACCCTGCTGGCTAACATGATTAGCGCTAAAACCAGTAATTATAATATCCAGGCCCTACGGCTCGAGTCAGGCGACACCACGGCCAACCCAAAAAAAATTGTAGCGGAGTTCAAAACATACTACGCGAAATTATATGACGGGGACAAAGTAGCCCATTCGGCTGGCACGGACAAAGCTCTGAAAGATTTCTTGAAGGGCTCGAATCTACCGGGCCTGAGTAGGTTGGACAGAGAGGCAATGGGTAGTGACTTTACAACGGAGGAAATATTGGAGGTTATCAAACACCTAAAACCCTCTAAAGCCCCGGGTCCCGACGGTTTCTCGAATCTTTATTATAAGAAATTCGGAAAATTCTTAACCCCGTTCCTTCGCAACATGTTTAATCAAGTACTGGGAGGCACCCCTTTCCCCCAACATATGCTCCAAGCGTCCATCTCGGTAATACACAAACAGGGAAAAGACCCGTTGGACTGCAAAAGCTACAGACCAATATCCCTGATTAATTCGGACATTAAAATTTACGCCAAACTCCTGGCCAATAGATTGGGTCTCATCCTACCCAGACTAGTGCACCCAGATCAAGTCGGGTTTGTCCCAGGTCGACAGTCTTCAGACAATACTCGACGAATCATTGATCTGTTAGAAATAGCCAATGCCAGATCAATACCAGTTATGGCGCTCAGTCTAGATGCAGAAAAAGCGTTTGATAGGATAGACTGGCCATACCTTGAGGCCACGCTTGGAGCGTTTGGGATGGGAAAGAAATTAACAAAGGCAATTTTAGCCCTCTACGAGAATCCGTTGGCAAGGGTTACCCACCAGGGGTTCGTCTCGGACCCCTTCCAAATTAAGAGCGGAACAAGACAGGGCTGCCCGCTCTCCCCCCTCCTCTTTGCTTTGTGTATGGAGCCACTGGCCGCCCACATACGCGACAGCAAAGACATCACGGGTATAGACATTGGAAACCAGTCACATAAGGTGGCACTCTATGCGGATGACGTGTTCCTGACTATATCTAGACCCCTTACCTCTCTGCCAAACCTTTTTGACCTGTTGGGGAGATTCAACAGGATTTCCGAATTCAAAATAAACCAGTCCAAATCTGTTGCTATGAATATTAATCTCCCCACGCACACGGAGAAACTGATCGCCATAAATTTCAATTTTAATTGGCAACCGAAAAACATTAGATACCTGGGGATTAACGTCACCAAGTCTTATAATACGCTATATCAGGCAAACTATCCCAAATTGGCACAGACTTTGAGAGGGGACCTCAAAAGATGGTCCACCCACAATATTTCGTGGATCGGAAAGATCCACTGCGTTAAGATGAACCTGCTTCCACGCATCCTATACCTCTTCCAAACCCTCCCAGTGCCGATAGGATTGAAGGATTTCCTCTCACTTCAATCAGCTATAGATAAATTTATCTGGGGAGGCAAGAAAGCGAGGGTGGGAAAACAAATTATGCGTAAACTCACGGAAGCAGGAGGGCTGGCGGTACCTTGTTTGTTGTCCTACTACAAAGCGGCGCAATTATGCCAAATCGTGCAATGGCACACGAATCCAGACTCAAAGATATGGGTCGCCCTAGAAAAGGAGCTTTGCTCCCCTGTGGCTCTGGAACATTTAATCTGGCTCCCCAAAAAGGCACGGATTAGTGCCAAAATGCCGCTATCCTCCATGACCAACTCACTCTCGGTTTGGGAGGCCACACGTATGAGATGTAATAATTACAAATATACTGTGACAAGCGCTAAACCTAATACTAATACTACAGTGCTGTGCACTTGAATGACTAAGCTGCCTGGTAATCTACTGAGACATCTCATATATCTCAACCATAATATATAAACACAAAAATAGATAACATAACCTGGCGCATAAATGTGTGAAAAAAATGTGTGAAAAAAATATAGTCCCAAATGGTGCCGAGTATTGAAGTGATAGTTCTATAGTTACAACCTGGAGTGGCCGGTGAGCAACGAACTCAGTTCACAGTTCATGGGGCAAACAGATGGTTCTTCTCATATGATGGACTTGATCCTGCATGTTAAAGATATCAAGCAGAGAGCAAACATTGCACAGTATATTTAGACAAACAATGATTATTCCAAATGTTAAGGTTTATCTAAAATGCCCACTTACTTAGTAAGTAGGCATTTTAGATAAACCTTAACATTTGGAATAATCATTGTTTGTCTAAATATACTGCGCAATGTTTGCTCTCTGCTTGATATCTTTAACATGCAGGATCAAGTCCATCATATGAGAAGAACCATCTGTTTGCCCCATGAACTGTGAACTGAGTTCGTTGCTCACCGGCCACTCCAGGTTGTAACTATAGAACTATCACTTCAATACTCGGCACCATTTGGGACTATATTTTTTTCACACATTTATGTGCCAGGTTATGTTATCTATTTTTGTGTTTATATAACGTATGAGATGTAGTCTGACCCATAAAGCGTCAGGTATGACCCCACTTTGGGATAACCCACTTTTTGTTCCGGGCCGGACCAGCGCAGACTTTACTATCTGGAAAAAAGGAAAATAAACAGGCTAATAGATCTGGGGGGAAAATGAGGCGTTCAGACATTCGATCTACTTAAAGAATACCAAAACATTCCCAACGCCGAGTTCTTTAGATACCTCCAGCTCAGAGCGTTTTATCAATCAGTGCAGCCCCACATCCCAATGACGAATTTTGAAAAGCTCTGTCGTTTGGGGACATCCACCAAGGGACTCACATCGCAGATGTACGGGGAAGTGATCGGTTCTAGTAAGACAGTGACGGACAAAACAGGATACATGATTAAGTGGGAAAAGGACTTAGGGGAGGAAATTGATGTAGAGGAGTGGACAAAAATTGTGACGGCGACTTCAAAAAGCTCAATGTGCAAGACTTTGAGGGAGAATGCATATAAAGTTATGATGAGATGGTACCACACCCCCACTAAATTAGCTAAATTTCTGCCCAGCTACTCCCCATTGTGTCCAAGACAATGTGGACAACAAGCAGACTTGCTGCACATGCTGTGGTCTTGCCCCAAACTTACGCCGGTCTGGGATTCAGTTAATGATTGGCTGAATAGGATCCTCGGCACATCCACCCCCGTAGACCCATGGCGGTTCCTTTTGAACAGGCCGCAAAAAGGTCTCTCCAGGGGAGCAAATAAACTGGCGGTACATTTCGCAACGGCGGTGAGGGGGAGATCGCAGCACGTTGGAAACAAAATGAAATCCCAATAATCGCAAAGATCAGGAACCGAATTTGGTCAGTTTGCCAGATGGAGAAATTGACGAGTCTGGTCAATGACACTGGCACAAATTTCTTAAAAGTCTGGTCACCATGGTTGGCAGACAGACATACAGGGGGTAGATAGGGCCACGATTTGGCATTGATAGACGTAAAATGCATTCTCCCTTAAAGAGGCCCTGAGACACCTCGACGGTCCACGAGCACACGCAGTTCATAGGAGGACAGAGAGTGTGGGGTACACCGGTTGCCCACCGGACTCTCGGCTTTCTCATATGCAGAGAGCCAGCGGTCACACGTTTAGAAGCGGAACCTCGGTCGGAGGTCCCCTCCCACCACCCCCCTCCCCCATCTCCCCCTCCCGGCTGGGAGCTAAATGTAGTTTGTCGGTTAGTCTGTTTGTCTCCCCGTTTGTCCAAAGTATACAGATACTACACATGCTGCATGTTTTCCAATTGCAGGAGGCACGTTTCCCTCCAATGTTTATCATGAATGCATGACATGTATGTACTCACACAATTCAAAAATAAAAAATTTTAAGATGAAAAAAAAAAAAATACAGAAATGCTGCTTCTTTACCATAGCGCATAGCCGCTAAGGTAAAGAATGAGTGTTTATTTATACTGTATACTGTATGTGTTTTATTGATACTGTACATGTGCAGAGGGTCTCCAGAGCAGAACCGCACTGGTTTCAGGTCTGGGGACCCTGCTCCCCGAGATACAGGCCCCTTTAGGGGGTACCGGTATCCCTCTGCTCTACTTGGTTTACAGGTCGCGGTCACGTGATCGGGCACTTTAAACTCAGAGGGATACCGGCACCCCCTAAATGGGCCTGTATCTCGGGGAGCAGGGGGTCCCCCGACCTGAAACCAGTGCGGTTCAGCTCCCGAGACCCCCTGCACATCTCCAATATAAATAAAAATGTATTTAAAATAATTTAATGTGCCGATGTTTGCGCTGAGAGAGCAGCGTATCTCTCTGCTGCAAACACATCTCGCCCCCCGCCGGCCCATACTGTAGTATCATTTACTGTATGTACTGTACAGTATGTGCATATACAGTACTGTATACTGAACATGTAGAATAAATGCATAGTTTAATTTATTCGGGTTTATTACACAGTATACTGTTCGGCCAGAAAACATCAGCATACAGCCCAATATTATCCATCGAAATCCCCCCATTAGCCGTTTTCTTTTCTGAGGAAAAACAAAATGAAAAGTTTTAATGTACAGTAATGGTCAGCCCCCTAAAGACGTACCCAGCCAGCCCCACCAAAATAATACTGCAACAATACAGTACTCACCATACTATTTCCCATTCAGCTTGCGCCGGTCCACTGCCAGTACAGCTTTCTTCATCACCCACGTCGATAATTTGCAGCGGGACTAGCCCACCTGTAGTCAGCAGGTGAGGCGGGAAATCGCTTAGGTACATGCAAGCTTCATCAAAACTAGCCGCGAAATCCGACTCTGTCTCAGGATCAGGCTCGGGCTCAGGGTTGTCACTAACGGTGGGTCCGTTATCGGAAGCCGGTGCTGGTGCTGGTGCATTGCTTGGCAGGGACTGTCGCTTCTTAGTTGGTTTTAACACGACCCTTCGCCTTTTGCCGCCTCCATGATCATAGAGACGGGAAAAACCCTGTGACACACACCAATACCCTCCAACAAATTGGGGCTCAATACGGTGAAAACAGGGGTCACTACATAACCTTTTCCTTATTGCACGCTTCCACAAATGAGGAGTTGGCGAAAATATGTAAAAGTCATAGTTTTAGATAAAATACTGATAAATTTGAACAACTGTTGCCATCTTATTCTCTGTTGCATTAATAGCGGCCCATATCAAATAAGCAGAACTTCTGTCAGGTTTTTGGAACACAGGCTGCACTTGAACACTCATGGTGGGTCTCTGGAGAATAGTGTAACTGAAACTGGTCTTTGTCTTTATTTAATATGTAAAGCCTAAATTGATACATTTTTGCAACTCTTCCTTTCAGTCTCAAGGCCAAGGCCAAGTTACTGTACAATGGCACACTGTGGTACAGTATCTTTTTTAAACCTGCAAGCCCACACATTACTGATTCGGCGCTTTACAAGTCAGGAGTTTATGCCATCTGGTGGACACGCAAAGCATTGCAGCCTAGTAAATCCTGATCATTATCATTTAACACATCAGCCGCCTGTCAGCCAGGCATGAACCGTGGCTGGGAAGGCAAACGCAACGCAGCATGCAAGAGGTGAGCAGCGGCGGATTCCAGGTATCTGCCAGGTACAAACTGGTCACTTGCTCGAATAAAGTGTGTCGCAGCAGTATCACAACAGTATATATATTTTGTATATTTATAGTACAACAGTATATATATTTTGTATATTTATATTTATAGTACAACAGTATACATTTTTTGTATATTTCTATTTATCGTACAACGGTATATATAGGGTGTATATTTATATTTATATCACAACAGAATATATTTTTGGTATATTTATATTTATATTACAACATTATATTTATATACATTTTATATTGCTGCATATTAATAAAACAATATATTTTCTTTACATTGTAGGGAGACAACTCTTCTGGTGCACAAAATAAGTGAGGAGAATGATGAGAGGAGTGCATTAAGGGTTAAAAACACTCTGCAGGAAAAGCACAATCTGACTGTATCCGAGACCAGCATAAAGAAGATGAGATGCAGCATTGGATGGAAATATGGACGTGTGAGGTTAGTACTGGACAGTACAGGAGGTAACAGTGTTGTTTAGCAAACTGTACTGTACTGTGCCGCTAAAAAGTTTTATTCCTTGTCATTACAGAGCGTACCCCATGATACGGGACGCAAAGAAAATCAAAAGAGTGGTCAAGGCCCAGGCATGGATCGACAGTGGGGAGACTTTCCAGGATTGCATCTTCACTGATGAGTCTACTGTGTCGCTGGAGAGATTTGCAAGCTTTGCATTCCACAAAAAAGGCCGCATATCTTTGTAGCCGCGGCCAAAACACCCTGTGAAGCTGCATGTGTGGGGTGCCATCTCTAGGCGTGGACTGGGTTACATTGTCATCTTTGAAGGTAAAATGTATCAAATATAATGTCGCCTAATGCACTGTACTTTACTAGTGTTGCCTTACTGTATGCACTGTACTGTACTATTGTGCAGTTTTTTGAGCACTTTTCTTTTCTTGCTATAGGAATCATGAATAAAGCTTTCTTCCAAGACAACATTGTGCCCGAGATAGCAATACATCACACGCGAGTTCCCCAATGGTCACCGCTTCTACCAGGACAACGATCCGAAGCACATCGCGTCAACGGCGCATATCCTTGAGCGCGGCATCAACTGGGTGAAGACGCCAGCGGAGTAAGTGCAGTAAATCGTGTCCCATTTTTGTTCCCCACTGTTTTTATCTCTTAAACCAATTGTCCTTTTTATCCAATGACAGATCGCCAGACTTCAATCCGATCGAAATGGTCTGGCATCAGCTGAAGGACCATATCCGGAAAGTGGCAAAACCCTCCAAAAAGGACGAGTTGTTGAAAGGCATAATGAGTTTTTGGAACGATGTACTTACCGTGGAATGCTGCAATAAATA
Organism: Ascaphus truei; assembly: GCF_040206685.1. Classification (NCBI taxonomy): domain Eukaryota; kingdom Metazoa; phylum Chordata; class Amphibia; order Anura; family Ascaphidae; genus Ascaphus; species Ascaphus truei. The sequence continues at coordinate 257,314,795 of NC_134487.1, read as the reverse complement.
TATAGACCATATTGCCATTGTGTTGCCCATTGTCATCGCGCGTAATGGGCAAGCATCAGGAAAGTAGTACTGTGCTGTAGTATTGTAAGTACAGTATGATACAGGTAAGTATGGCATAGATTTTTTCTTTCGAGATAGTCAGAGTATACAGTAGTTAGTTTTTTCTTTACAGAGAGAGCAGCACCAGCCATCAGGTTACAGTACATAGAATTTAACAGTAGTCAGAGTATACAGTAGTTCCAGTATACAGTAGACTAGTTTGACAGTACAACAGTCACTGCCTACTAACTACTCAATTTTTTTCTTTCCAGATAAAGCAGCACCAGCCACCTACAGTAGTTCTGCACATCACAGAATGCCATAATACAGTACGCACATACTGTACAGTACAGTACAGTAACTGCACTAATTTTTTGATTTCTTGTCGTTTCAGGAAAAAGGGTGGCCTGGGGGGAGGTGGGTTTTTGTGTCCAGTCTAATCTGTTTCTACAGTAAAATGTACAGTATATAAACAGCAGTAATGATGTACAAAAAACCTCTCCTCTCTCAATGAACTACTGTACTCTAGAATGAGGAAAAGATAAAGACGGAAAAAAAAATATTACTATACAGTATATACAGTATAAGTATATATATTATACAGTACATTACAGTATATATTATTAAATAATATTCTTATAAATGTGCATTATTCATGTTTCCCCATGTTTTACAAATGTTTTCTAAATGATTATCCAATTTCCATCTGCCAAAAGAACTTAATAAAGACTGCATTACAGTATGTATTATTCATGATTATTTTTATATTTGTATTTTTTGGGTCCTGACAAAATAAAATAAATATTTATTCACTTTCCTGCTAATCATAATCATTGACAACAACCACCCCCCCCCCGACACTATCAGAATGAATGACAAAACAACATGAATCAGTTAATGGTTTTTTTACTCTCAATTCTCACAATGCTGTGCACTTCAGATTTACATTTCAAATTCGAGAGGGGATTTTCCAAAGCGTCACCGTAAACAAAGCCTCTAAGGGTTGGGGGGGGGGGATGGTGTGATTACACGCAGGCGCACGCACTGAGGCTTTGTAGCTCGGCTATGGACGGATTAAGAACACAATGGCAATATTCAGAAGATTAACGACTCTGTGGAGAGAGGGGGTTGGTAGGGTAGGGTGACTCATGCGCTGTAAGCAGCAAGCTCCCATCTCTAAAAGGATTAGAGTACACGCAGGCGCAGTCAGCCGATTGACGCTTGGCTATGGACGGATTAAAATCACAATGACTAAAGTACAGTAACTGCAGAAAATGAATGACTCTGGAGGTGTGTGGCTAAAATAGTTAACAGTACTGTAATTTCAAAAGACAGTTCATCATAATAATTTGATCAATAAACCCCCAAATACAACCCCCAAATACAGTAAATAAAAAGCAAGTCACTTTAACTCCCTGTGCCTCAGGCACCAAAAACAAACAGTAGATTTTCTATATATATATTATTAATTAATATTCATATAAATGTCCATTTTTCATGTATCTCCATGTTTTACAAATGTTTTGTAAATGTTTCTCCGATTTCAATCTGCCAGAATAATTTAATAAAGGCTGCAGTATGTATTACTCATGATTATTTTTATCTTTGTATTTTTTTTTTCCTGATGAAATATAATAAATATTTATTCACATTCCTGGTTATCGTAATCATTGACAACAACCACACCCCCCCCCCCCGACAGTATAGTGTAAGAATGAATGTAAAAACAACATGAATCAGTTAATGTTTTTTTTACTCTCAATTCTCACAATGCTGTGCACATCAGATTTACATTTCAAATTCGAGAGGGGATTTTACAAAGCGTCACCGTAAACAAAGCCTCTAAGGGTTGGGGGGGGGGATGGTGTGATTACACGCTGGCGCACTGAGGCTTTGTAGCTCAGCTATGGACGGATTAAGAACACAATGGCAATATTCAGAAGATTAACGACTCTGTGGAGAGAGGGGGTTGGTAGGGTAGGGTGACTCATGCGCTGTAAGCAGCAAACTCCCATCTCTAAAAGGATTAGAGTACACGCAGGCGCAGCCAGCCGATTGACGCTTGGCTAGGGACTGATTAAAAACACAATGACTACAGTAACTGAAGAAAATGAGCAAAGCATTGTTGTGTGTTTTTTTACACAGGACATGCACGACTCCAGTCCCTGAGGACCGCAAACAGGCATGGTTTTCAAGGTTGCCCTGAAAACCTGCCCTGTTTGCTGCCCTCTAGGACTGTACTGATTCAATTTCAACCCGCTCAGACCCCCAGAACGGATTATTTTAAATTATATTTATATATTTATATTTTAAAGATATAAAAGAATGTACTATATTGTATTTAAAACATGTGACTGTAAACCATACTGACTGACAAATGTTTCGACACATGTACTGTAGCAGAAAACCATATACCTGTTGATGTTTTGAATTGCTGTGCACTTAAAATGTTTCAACATTGTACAGTATTTGTAAATAAATGTTTTTGTACTGACTCCACCAATAAAAGAACATGTTGATTTGTCTTACATTGTTTCCATTTGCTCCTTTGACAGTGTAACAAATGTCGAGGCTTACTGCACTGTTTTTTTACTGCCAGACCGCAAAGCCGCAAGATCGGCAACATTGTCAAAAAAGAGCAATGATCGCGCAATTGGCGTGGGAACTTCTGTTCTAGGGCACCTAGAAATAAAATTCATTTTGCCTACAGATGTTAGGAACCCCCTCACTTGACCCCAACAGGGTCCGACCAGTAATGGCGACGAGAAAGGGTCACGCCGGCGAGGAGGGTCCTATCATTGACCGTAATGGCGGAGAAAGCCGTGCTGCTTTGAAACGGCTAAGTCAGAATGAGCAGAAACCTGGAACCCATAACTCCGGTTCTGTTCAACCTAGAGGGCTCAGATTCGGTCACCATGTAGTCCTAGTTCAGGCAGGCTTGCATGGCAAATAGCGGCCCTCTCGTGGCAACAGAACGGAGAAAGCCGTTTCAAACCAGCGCGGCTAAGTCAGAATGAGCAGAAGGTATTAGACTTCAAAGACAACAGCTCGCAAACGCCGCCATGAGTTTTTACACGGCATTGCAGTATTGCAGACAGCGAGAATAAATTGCTCAAATCACGGCCGCGAAAATAACGCAATTCACTTCGGGCGTAAACGACACAAAACCGCACATAACCGGGATAATCTGAAATTCGCGGAGCTAGCCGAGTTAGAATAAAAGGTGCCGCCACTGTATAACACATAGCTACACTTATAATGTATACACACATATATAGATAGATATATAGTGAATGGTGAAAGGCAGGGTTGAAGACCTGTCTAAGACATGCAAATGAGCATTCAGTAATATTTCCATTTGCTATATGCTTTACTGGGGAGGTTTATGTCACTTTTGTTACCCACCATAACTTAACTAAGTGTGGTGAAATGTATCCCAAGCATCAATTGCAAAACCAGAATAACCAGCCTCACACTGATGAGACCCAGCTGGTTGAAACAGCTGTCTGTGGGTAGGTTTACTGGATATGCATCTTAACCCAGGCTGTGCTGAAAAGTTGTGCAATGCAGCAAGCATAAGTTTATAGGGGACCATGTCATATGGTTTTGAAGCAAAAGGTGGCACTGTGTGCTCATTTGCATTTAATTTCCCAGAATCCCTTGCTGCAGTGGAAGCACTCTATGCTGGGGGATAATGGTGAAAGACAGGGCTGCAGACCTGTCTAAGACAGGCAAATGAGCATACAGTAATATTTCCATTAGAGAGAGATAGATATCTATATCTATATCCATATCCCTATACATATACATATACATACATATACATACACACAGTCCTCAACAAATGCAGTTGCCCTGACGCCCGTGGAAACCGCATTTTTCCCCTGGCAAGGTTTATCGGAGCTGCTGGCTTGCAGGTACTCACGGACCTGCCTCTTCCCCAGAGTCCCGCTTGTTCGTGATCCAGGTCACATAAGCCCCAAGGAAGCACGCCTACTGGTGGGACCTGATCCAGAGGAGGGGGAGGCTAGTGGATAGCGCTGCCAGAGTGCCCGAAGGAAAGTAAGTGCAGCCATTGTCATAAAGGAGCTATCTGACCCCTGCGCACCCTTCCTCCCTCTAGGGGAGCTGTTAGGTAGCAGAAACATACCTATCACTCCCCAAAAGCCCCCCTACCCACCCACCCAGTCAGTCAGTCAGTCAGTCACCAACCCCTGCTCGTACCTGGACCCGTATATTCTGTACCCCTGGACTTCGGCTTGTTTTTTGTATCCCGCGGTCTCCTCTCCTAGACCACGGCTTACGGATAATGACCACTCCCCTCTCACCTACCCCGGACCACGGCAAGAACTACGACCTATCCAAACTCTCCTTCCTTAACCTGGCTACACGACACTGATACTGCACTCCGGAACTGGTCCCGCGGTTGTAGGGCGACGGTGTAACGAGAGACCAGTGCTTTTAACTAAAAAATTACCCGGATCCTTTGACTGAACAAAATGTAAGATAAAATAAATTGTACACGCACAGCTTGAAGTACAAAATATTACGAGAAAACACTTACTGGGATGGGGCAAAACGGAATAAAATGTCCACGGAACGGAATCTACAGAAATTAAGTCTCTAGGCATCAATTCCCAGGAGCAGGGTTGGTGCACAAAAAGAGCCACGTAACAGTCCTTGGCTAGGGGCACCACTCGCAACCCCTGTATCTCCGCCGAAGGTAGTTTTTTCGTTTCCCCCTTTCAGGATTCGTTTGGGAATCCTCAGTTCTAACGAACTTTTGGTGCAAGGAACAAATCTTAGTTACAATGGAATTTCTTGTACTGCACGATGTAGCTCCGCTGAATCTTAGGTGAATCTTTTTACAGCATGTTTAGTCTATCTCCCAATTGTCTGAACGAGACTTTAAAGACACATAAAGCCTATTCTTACACTGTGCAGCCAATCACTGCATGGGAATTAATAATCCCACCTATTGGCACACTCTGCCAGTACTTCGGGGAGCCGGGCAGAGGCTTCAAGGTATGCCACGGTCATGCGCTAACTTCGCACCTGACCCGCTTAGCATACCTAATCAAGCCCCGTGCCCGCGCGACCTGAAGTCTACCCCTCCCCTGACATATGGATAGTTACCAAGCACAACTGTTTATCCTTACTTCCTGGCATGTAACACTTTTAAATGCTGGTACCTTTTTAAGTCCGGACATTCCTATACACTCTGGAGTAGTCTCAGCATGGTGTCTTAGAAGGCCACACTTAAGATATGCATGAGTTACTCACCATATATGACTGGTCATATATTGAGCTTGCTAATTCTCAATGTATCCGCTGCCTCACCTGCCTGAATGTAAATGCCCCTGCTCATTATAATTTTAATACCCAAAAAGAGGGGAACTCTCATTTACTATTTCCCCCAAAGTTAACAACACATAAACCATGGCTGCTTTACTGTTTTGACCCCAGCAGTACCCACACCAATTTTCATCTTTCCCGCATGTTCCTAAATCAAGTTAGCTATCTAATTATGTGTGTCTGCGGTTTAAACTTTCTTCCTGTCTGCGGATTGGCAGTGACTCATTGTAGCAAGGCCTGAAGCGAAGACATGACTGCAGCCATACTTTTCCAATTAACCTGCGGTTTAGGCCGTGAGTCAGTGTAGCAATGCGCGGAACTAACCTAACCGCAACCCACTTATCCAATTGACCTAAGTACAGTGATGTGGTAAGTGTGGTTGCAACCCTCGGAACCAATGCATTAACGTTGACCGCCGTCATTGAATGTAGCTTATTTTAACGCATGTGGTTCACTTATCCCTAGCCAGACACACACAGACAATTCTAATGTAATTACAGGTTCTCAACCTGCAGTGGGCTGCAGAGCTTACACTCCCCAGTTACAATGTGACTCAGGGGAACCCTGTTACATGATTTATACCTGTGTGCCCCTTATACCTGACGGGACACACACAGACCATTGTAACATAATTACAGGGTTGCCAGCATCAGTGGGCTGCAGAGCTGCCACTCAACCTTTTAAGCCACTATGACTCCGGGACCCTGTTACATGGCTTTTACAGTTATACAGTTGATACATGGTATTAATCTCGCCCCTTATCCCTGGGGGGAGAGACACAGGCATTTCAAATACATTTTCAGTATTATTACCCTTGTTGGGTGGTAGAGCTGACACTCTACACTGGTTCGGGGGCACCCAGCCGGGCCAAATTCCTTTATTAATGGCATGGGTAGCCCTTCACCATCACAGGCGGTTATATACATCAATACCTCAGCTCTGCGGTCTAGTCTAGTTTGTGGTGAGCGCACGTTTCACTGTCATCAGTTGTTTGGAGCTTAGTGACCCTCCTCCCAGGGTTTAAGTTCACCCCACCCCACTTTTTAAGTAGTGGTTTTTTTTCATACAGTATTCCTGTGTGGACAGAACCACTGAGGTCATTCTCCCTCCAGCAGAGGTATCTGAGAATTTGCATAGATAGTGTTAGGACCTGCTTACTGGTCATGCCTTAGCGTGGCTGCAGTCTTATAATGCTTTGGACAAAGGGTTTAACTAAATGACCCTTACTCATGAGAGTATTGACATTGAGGTATTTAAATGTATATTTTGTCACATTGGATGTAGCATTGGGAATTTTTGTCTTGTGCAATTATTCGCTCATCTACACAAACCAAGCAAAATGTGCTATGTTTATTTCGCCAAAAATGTGCAAATCAAATTTTACAACAGTCACACAACTCAAGCCTTTATATTCAGATATTATTTGCCAAATTCTGTCAAAAGTTGCAAAAATTCTGCTGTAATTTTGAAAGAATGTAACATTGTGAACTTTGGTAAAACGTTTGCGAAAATCTAAGTGGAAGGAAATGACCTGGTGAAGTAGACAAAATAGGAGAAAGACATTTGCACATCTCTACTTGGTAACACCCAACCTACAAATTTTATATTTGTATGCAGGTTCTTTCAGGAAGACTTAATATAGTAATAATATCTTTTTTTTTTAAATATATTAAGAGATAATAGTATAGCAATTGATATTACTTCTCCAGTGTATGATGTCACATATTGCCCTTACTTTTTTCCCTTGCTTTCTAACATTGTACATTTATATTAGTGTTATAAATAAAGTAGCCTTTTGTTTTAAAGAAACAAAATACCCCTATGGAGATAGTACAATATATACACTGATATAGCAAGACTTACTGTCCTAAGCATCGAAGCGATGGGGACAGTGTCTGTCACAATTAAGCTACAGGGGGGTCCAAGCTTCTGGGTTGGATCCCCTGCAGCTTAATCTGTCTGGGCCACGATGGTCACAGTCAGGGGACAACACACAGTAATTATTGCCACGTTTGCAGGCAGCTCTGTTGAGATTATGTACTTTTTAAATTAGAACAGTTGAATAGTGAAAAGGCAGAAATAACACATTAGGCAGTGATTAAACTCTTTCAGATATGCATGCATTATTCTAAACTTATTAACTTTCAGACAGTGTTTAAAATTCTATAAATTAAATCTGCTAGAGTGGATTCTGAAACTTTTCGTAAAAACCTCCCGCAGAAAGACTTTCAAGGGCAAGTTTAATTCAAGGATGACATTTTTTCTTGAATAAATTGATTCACATCCTTATCTATGTTAAGAATAGAAACAATTCCTAGGCCCTTCTGGTTAGACCATTAGGAAGGAGTTACACGATGCACTAAACATAACAAGCTGCATTAAAGCAATAATCCACACTGCTCGCCATTGTTTTTTTTTTTTATTACTTGAATTTTTATTGAGCATTTTTTCATACAAAATAAGAATTAACAAAACATATAACAGATAAAAAAGGGGGGTGGGAAGATGGGGGAGGGGTAGCATTTGTAAAAATATAGCATTGTACACAACAGTTTAGTTACCACATTTACTGTATCACTCTGTTCCGAATATTCTAATCTATATATGGGGATATACTTGCATGGCGAAACCAGGGGGCCCAAATCTCAGAAAATCGTGAGGTAGAACCGTTCAGATAGGCTGAGAGATTTTCCATATAAACTATATGCCAGATTTTATTGTTTATTTGGTTTAAGGATGGGGGGCAGGTTGTTTCCAATTTTTGGCAATTGTACACCATGTAGCATTTAACATGTGGGCTAGTACTCTAGCTTTTTTTCGGGGAATATTGGCTATTGGCTTGCCTAACAATATATATACTGGGTCATGTGGGACAGTGATTTCTAGGATCTTGTGTATTAAGGTGAACACTTCCGTCCATGGGCATCATGCAGTAAGCAGCGGAAAGGCACTTCTCGCCACTTTTCCGCCAAAAAAGCCTATCCGTGTTTAGTAAGGGGCGAGAAAGTGGCGAGATTAAAAAAAACGCCAGTTTGGCTGGCGGTTTTTTTTTTCCGCCGGTGGCGAGGCGAGAAGGAACTTTCCGTCTAAAAATGAAACATTTTCCACCAAGCTGTATTCTAGTAGAGGCGAGTAGCTAAGCGGAGCTATTCGCCACTCTAGAATGGCGTTTTGCTGGCGAATCTGCCACGCAAGAAAAAGATGGCAAGTTGCTGCTGAGAGGCAGCGGATGAGCGGCGGATGGGCACTTAGAAATTGAATGGATTTTGATTGTGTTGTACATAGCAATTGAATGGATTTTGATTGTGTTGTAAGCTTGTTGTTCCACATTTTGTGTAGTCATTATCAAACATGGCTCATTATATTAGTCGCATGTTTTTATGTGCATATTAACAGTTACTCATTGTTTATCAACAGTAATTAGTTTTGCTACAGCGATTATATGTAGTCAACAGGTTAATTGGCATCTGACATGTGACATAATCACATATGTATTTAAAGGAGGAACAATCAACCCTCCTTGTGACGTCAACATGGATATGCAACCAGACGTTTGCTGATGAGAAGGCGGATGCTTGTTTTGCAGGAGGCTCAAAATAGACAGGATGTGATAGTGATAGGAGAGGGACAGGAGAGGGATAGGAGGAGAAGACAGAGGAGACACGTGTTGGTAGCCCGTCCACGTGTGTACCGTGAAAGAACACTTTTAGATGGGCTGGGTGAGGAGGAGATTATAAATCGTTACAGATTGAGTTCAGCAGCAATCTTAGCTCTTTACGAAGAACTAAGGCCAGATTTGGATTGTGTAACAAGCAGAGGTCATGCAGTCCCTGGTCTTGTTAAAATGCTGTGCTCATTACATTTTTTGGCTTCTGCGTCTTTTGAAACAACTGTGGGCATAGTGGGCGGGGTCTCGCAGTCATCATTCTCGCGGGCCTTTAGCCAGTTTCTATGTGCACTGACTAGACGTGCTAGGAATTATATTCAGTTTCCTTGTGACCAGACAGAGTGGCTGGAAGTCAGAAATGGCTTCTATAACATAGCAGGGATGCCATGTGTGATGGGTGCCATTGATTGCACACATGTTGCCTTGATCCCGCCTAGTCAGAGTGAGCATGCATACCATAACAGGAAACACTACCATTCCCTGAATGTGCAGGTGGTATGCGATGCAACGATGAAGATAATGAATGTAGTAGCCAGATTCTGTGGTTCCAGCCATGATTCATCTATCCTTAGAAACTCATCAGTTTTTCATGCATTTGAAAATGGGCATTTTGGGCATGGTTTGCTTGGGGGTGAGTACATATTGTGAAGTGCTAACATACATATGTCATCATTTTTTATTGCTTCTGTTTATAATTGTTCTATTTACAATTATATGTATTTTGATTTTAAATGTCATGAATGTTAGGAAGAACTAAATTTAACAACAATAATACTAATTTCATGATGTTACAATTACTACAAGCAGAAATAAGATTCACAGATTACATAAGCATCATTGTTTGCAAACATAGGAGAATTCATAGCAAATGTGTGACACTTCTCAAATCAGCAAACTCTGTTTGTGTTGACTGGAACATGCATTGATTGTGAGTCCATGTCATAATGATTTTTCTGAAATAGAAAGGACATACTTTTGTACATTTGCATCGCAATGTTTATTACTTTGTGAATATGTTGTGTTATCATGTTCATCACTGTACATGTTGACGCATAAGGTACACATATTGTTCCATTACAAGTACTGGTATGGTGCGGTCACAATGACTTGCATAGCGCTCGCATGTGTGTGCATAGGGCGCTGTAACACATGGCACCAGTGACTTATGGACATCTACATGCGTCCGTGCACATTTAACATGTCCGCTGTATTAGAATTTTCTAATACATTGTTCAAATTACAGTATCGTTAACACTGTTGTTTGCGTGCATGGCGCTGGCTGCGCTGTGCATGTAAACACAGCAACTCAATGTTGCTGGGCACATAAGGGGCCGTCACACTGAATGTGCATGCGCAGCGGTTTATTTTAAGTGTTCAAAATGTTTTTTCTAAGTGTTCGACTGATGCGTGGCCACGCCCCCACCGTCATCTCACACAATAATTGCGACTGTGTTGCGTCATGTCATGGCCACGCCCCCGGACATGCACGATCACGCCCCCTCCCATCGCTATATCAGTATCTCACTCACATACTGCAGTTCTCGGTTAGCGCTGTGCACGCGCACACCACCCCCCCCCACACGCGCATGTGACACACACATTAGGGGGGCCGCTGCCTTGTTATGTGTTTCAGTTGAGACGTATCATTGGACACGCACCCGTTAACATCTGAACACGCCTCCTCACGTCACAAGCTCGCCCTATGTCCGGTCAAGTAACATAACAGTTAGCAATGTGCACGCACACACCTCCACGCGTACCACACTGATACATGTTAGGAATTAACAATTTCTAAGTCCTAACATTTCACAATACTGTTGTTGTGTGTTTGAGCATGTTTACATTATGCGTGTGCACACGCAAGTGAGAGAGCGTTTTCACATCATATTGTCTTATTCTTATTGCTTATCGTCATAGTTATGATTCCGCATTTTCACATGATCATGGAGCCACGTCACAGATGGACGCGACTAACACCATAGACAATGTGTAATTGTAAACTACTTTATTAACATATTCGTGTGTGTATATATATGTCTAATTTTGCCAACTACCGGATCACTGATATGTAACTGAACGTTGCATGTGTGTCATTTGAATGCAGGTTTATTTTGCACAGCAATCCTAAAGTATATGTACACATTATACAATAAGTGTGTTTTAACACTACATGGTTGTCTTTAGCGTGGGTTGATGAAATGGTGTACATTATGCTGTTATTGACAATTAGTCATAGTTTAGTAATGGGCTAATGTTAGCAATGTTTACCTTTGTCTTTCTATTTAGAAACGAGATTGCTGGAATCTGAAGCTGCTGCCGGCGCTGTGTCCCTCTCCGTCGCTGATGGTAGACAGATACTGATTGGATTCGCACAATCAATCCTGGGATGCTGAGGCACATACATGTCTGTTACGCCGTCATATGGAAGTTCCCCATTTATTTGCCAGGACACGGACTGAGGCAGGTACACAGGTTCTGTGGTTTCCAATACACACATGTTTGTACCATGTACAGTAGGCAGCATAGCATTGTAGTTACCTTCACATTGCATTTGAGATTGTGGTACGCCTTGCTGTTGGTTTGGGTAACAGACAGCACTCTGTGGCCGTTGATTGTAATTGGGATTAGGTAAAAAATAACTGTTTATCAGGAGATATGTTCCATGTTCTAAAGTAATCTTCTTAGAATCAGCAACTTTCCAGCAAGTGACAATTTCCCCAGGCTGGGGGTAGTCTCTTTGAAAACATTCATTCCTTGTTAAGTTGTAGCGTACTGATAATTTCCATCTTTTAGGGTTTCTTGTTTGTTGTCCTTCATTATATTTGTCTTGTATGAAAGCATAAATTTGACGCAAATTCCCTTTCTTATCTTACTGAAATTCTATGGCCTCAAATATTAAATATTTCATTTGATGTCTAACACTTGACGCCATGTCTTGTCCGTTGTAAATTGCTGAGAGTAATGCAAAATTATAAGGTTCTCAAGCAAATACACAAGTTGATACTTTTTATCAATGTTACGTAATTTTGAAGGTTAAAAAACAAAAGGCAGTTTTTCTGCATTCAAAACTCCCACTAGCAGGTGTTATAAAAAACCAGCCTTACCAAATACTTCACTAATACATGTTTATGTAAATAATTAAGATTAGTTATTCTATGTTGTCCCAATTAATGTTGTATTAAATTCTTTTAATTGTTATATTGAATTTTAATGAGCGTGTGAACTAAGAACCATGTCTTTGACTAGCCATTATAACATACATACAGAAGAACTGAGACATAGTTCTTGTACTTACACAGATACTGAAGGTCAATATACACTAATGAATATTTGATCCCACACGTGTTTGATTGTATGTGTTCATAAAAAGATATATATATACACATATATTTAACATAACTACATATTCTATATATGTATCTCTATACACATTATATCGATATATATATATATATATATATATATATATATATATATATATATATATATATATATATATATATATATATATATATATATATATATATATACATATATACACATATATACACATATATATATATATATATATATATATATATATATATATATATATATACATATATATATACACATATATATATATACACACATATATATATATATATATATATATATATATATATATATATATATATATGCACACGCAGACACAGACGCACACGTGGGTTGTTAAACATATATAAACCTAAAAATATATATACATACGTGTGTGTCTTTGTGTATATATACAAATATATATATCTATATAGCTATATATATATATACAGTATATATATCTATATATATATATATATATTTACACATAAATATATATTGATTTTTATATATATATATTGATATATATAACATATACACACACACATTCATTATAAACGTCAGTCAATGAACACATTTGTAACACAAACTATATGAAGTTCTTTTTAAGAAACTAGTTGTAAGTATGAAAATTATATTTTCAAACATTGCATGCGGCATATAAAGTGTAGTATTAATGAATGTACATATGACTTTTTAAAGGCAGGCAAAAATATGACCATCATGTAATGTGAACTAACATATATGTTCTTTTTAACAATGTTGTAGCATGTGTAATGACTACATATGTTTTTCACATACAATGTATGGGAATAATGTATAAAGACTGTATAAGAGGTAGGTCATTATACTAGTATATGTGCTCATGAGTGTTGGTGTACATTGTGATGCACATTGATATATTGACACCTGTACAAAAGTACGGTTTGTCTGTAATTTAGTGTCATAATGCTATTACATGTGTAACACCAAAAAAAAAACATTTAAAAAAAATACCTATTCACAACACACTTTTAAGTAGCATAAACAGAACATTAAATTGTTATACAAAATAACAACACAAAACAAAAGATTTTAAATGTACTTAATTTTATTTTTATTTTTTTTGTGAACGGGTAAGTGGCCTGTTTGATGGTGCACGTACATTTTTTTGTGCAGTAACAACTCTTTTTTTTACAGATTTCTTTTAAATAATGACTGCTGCAGCTTGTGTCTGAACAATTGCTGCACCACTCTGGGCCTGGTTAGACACGGTAAGAATGTGAGGATGGGTAGACACACCTGCAGTTTGGCCCTTGTTGGACACTGTAAGAAGTTGAGGATGGGTAGACACACCTGCAGTTTGGCCCTGGTTGGACACTGTAAGAAGTTGAGAATGGGTAGCCACACCTGCAGTTTGGCCCTGGTTGGACACTGTAAGAAGTTGAGGATGGTAGACACACCTGCAGTTTGGCCCTGGTTGGACACTGAAAGAAGTTGAGGATGGGTAGACACACCTGCAGTTTGGCCCTGGTTGGACACTGTAAGAAGTTGAGGATGGGTAGACACACCTGCAGTTTGGCCCTGGTTGGACACTGTAAGAAGTTGAGGATGGTAGACACACCTGCAGTTTGGCCCTGGTTGGACACTGAAAGAAGTTGAGGATGGGTAGACACACCTGCAGTTTGGCCCTGGTTGGACACTGTAAGAAGTTGAGGATGGGTAGACACACCTGCAGTTTGGCCCTGGTTGGACACTGTAAGAAGTTGAGGATGGCTAAAGAAAAATTGGCTTTGTCCCTGGGTAGACACTGGAAGATGTTCAGGATGGTTGTAGAAAAATCCGCTTTGTCCCTGTGTAGACACTGTAAGATGTTCAGGATGGTTGTAGTAAAATACACTTTGTCCCTGGGTAGACACTGGAAGATGTTCAGGATGGTTGTAGTAAAATCCGCTTTGTCCCTGGGTAGACACTGGAAGATGTTCAGGATTGTTGTAGTAAAATCCGCTTTGTCCCTGGGTAGACACTGGAAGATGTTCAGGATGGTTGTAGTAAAATCCACTTTGTCCCTGGGTAGACACTGTAAGATGTTGGGGATGGTTGTAGAAAAATCCGCTCTGGGCCTGGGTAGACACTGTAAGATGTTGGGGATGGTTGTACAAAAATCCGCTTTGTGTCTGTGTAGACACTGGAAGATGTGGAGGATGGTTAGAGTAAAGTCCAGTTTGGGCCTGGCTATACACTGGAAAAAATTGAGGCTGGTTACAGGCAAGTCCACTTTGTGCCTGTGTAGACAGTGGAAGAAATTGTGTATACTTATAGACAGGTGGAATTTTTTGCAGGGTAAAGACAGGTGAACTTTGGGTCACGGTACAGACAGGTGCACTTTGGGCAAGGGTAAACAATGGTGCAGTTTGGCCCATGCTAAAGACAGGTGCAGTTTGGGCCTGTGTGACAACAAGTGCAGTTTGGGCCTGTGTAACAATAGGTGCAGTTTGGGCCTGTGTAACAATAGGTAAAGTTTGGGCCTGTGTAACAACAGGTGCAGTTTGGGCCTGTGTAACAATAGGTGCAGTTTGGGCCTGTGTAACAATAGGTGCAGTTTGGGCCTGTGTAACAACAGGTGCAGTTTGGGCCTGTGAAAAGACAGGTGCAGTTTGGGCCTGTGAAAAGACAGGTGCAGTTTGGGCCTGTGTAACAATAGGTGCAGTTTGGGCCTGTGAAAAGACAGGTGCAGTTTGGGCCTGTGTAACAATAGGTGCAGTTTGGGCCTGTGAAAAGACAGGTGCAGTTTGGGCCTGTGTAACAATAGGTGCAGTTTGGGCCTGTGTAACAATAGGTGCAGTTTGGGCCTGTGAAAAGACAGGTGCAGTTTGGGCCTGTGTAACAATAGGTGCAGTTTGGGCATTAAAAAATAGAGCTGCAGTTTGGGCCTGGGTAGACACAATAAGACTTTGATGCTGGTTATAGACATCAGTAACTTGGGCCTGGGTAGACACAATAAGACTTTGATGCTGGTTATAGACACCAGTACCTTGGGCCTGGGTAGACACAATAAGACTTTGAGGCTGGTTATAGACATCAGTACCTTGGGCCTGGGTAGACACAGTAAGACTTTGAGGCTGGTTATAGACATGGATAACTTTTTGCTGGGTACAGTGTTGAGCACTATTGGTCAATGTCTTCCAGGTAAGTGAATGTTGTTGTGTTTCTGTATTTGACCTTTTCCTTTTTGTTGTCCTTTTAGATGCGTGTGTAAGATTATCATCTGTACTAGATGTCTGCATTTGTTCAGCTGTCATTGGTGATTCCAGATGAAAGCTTCTTACTTGGGATATGTCATCACTAGATACATTTAACATCTCAGTTTGTGGAGACAAAATGCCTCCATAAAAAATACCTTCATTGTTGGCGCTGAAATGCCCTTCATTTCGTGCAGAGTGTGGAAGAAGATGATTCACTTGCTGTAGAGAGGTCACAAGTGTTCTGAATGTCTTATTCATTACATGCAATTCTTCTGGGATTTTAATTATTATCTGTTGAATTTGGTGCATTTCTAATACCATACATTGGTGTACTCCATTAATTCCTGATGGAGTTTTTTTTGGAGTAATATCATCCTTGATTCGGACGCATCAATTGCTGCCAAACTGTCTTGTTGATTATTTGCAGGTTCTAATGGACGTGGTTGTGTTAGTACTGGACTCTGATGTTCTTGTGATGCAATGCCTATTTTTTGGATGCAAAAAAATCACATTAACAATTGTCATTCTTCACATGTTTTCATGTCTCCATGTGTTTGTAAAAAATGAACCATTTTGACATCTTAAAAAATAAAACATTAAAATTCATTTCCTAGATTTGTTTGTATGTTGCATTATTCATCACCAGTTAAACATAATTATTTGTGCATGTTATGTATGTGCAAACATACTGTTTTTGTTAATGAAAATAACACACATTCAAAAATGAACACATGATAGCCTCACCTTCCAAAAGTGAGGATGCAAAAGATGAATCGGATGTGACCACCTCTTCTTCGTTGTTCTGAGGCACAGGTGTAACTATACAGTATGAATGTAACAAATAAAAATGAATCAACATTACAATTTTGAATGTTAGAATGTTAATGAGAAATATATTAGAAAAATAACATCTAGTCGATTGCATAAAGGGTTATTGTAATTATTCACATCCTCAGAAATATCAAGTGTAAGGTCACACAATAATGCACCTACAGAGTAAAAAAACTAACCCTAACTACTTAAGTTTGTGACAAATTAGTCGATAATGAATTTAAAAATTATTTTATCAGAAGAAATGTAGAAAAAAAGGTTATTGTCCAGATTTTTAATACCCTATATGTTACTTTAAAATAATCATGAATCTAATGTTATCTCAACTGTGACATTATCATAAACATTCTTATAAACAACATGACATATATAGACATTAATCACCTTGTGGAAAAGTTTGTGGATAAACGCCTATGTCTCTGTCTCCAGATAATCCAGAGATGACAACAGGTAATAATTGTTCCCTCAACATCTCCTCCAAAGGGGTGAATGTAATAGGTGATGCTGGTGGTCCACCTCCAGTCCCGGAAGCATGCCTGCGGCCAAATTGAATGGCATTTTTCAATTTTCTCCGTATATCATCAATTTTTTTTTTTACACTTCTTCAATGTCTGGACCTGATTTCCACATGCTGAGACCGAAACCCGAATATCCTCCCATAACTGATGGCGAATTGTGGAACTGGTCCTGCCTTTAAATAGAATAGAATAATGTAGTACAATCAATAATGTTTTAAATTCAGTTTTCATCAATGCATGCAATAGTGTACACTTTTAGAATATGCAAAATAATTTGAAATCTGTGGCACATAAAATAAAACATACATCTGTCTACATCAAAATATAGACATCATGGTGTAAATGTAGAATGATAGTCAGAAGATGTCATAATACACCCATATTTAAAAAGAATGCTTTCACAGACACATGCAGAACCCCAGGGTGATAACGCAGAAAACAGTGCATGTTTTGGTTCACAAGAAAATTGTGCACAGCTGCCTCAAAGAAGAAATTAATAAAACTCAGCCACTAATTGATCCATCTGACGTGAACATGTAATTTTATTGAAACATGCCATTTATGTGGGTAACTCACAGAACCGCGACCGGAAGTGACGTATCGGGACGGAGCGGAAGTGACGCATCGGTGTGCGAGTGAAGCTGAAACATCCATCCGAGAGGCTGTATCCCAGTGGAGAACTCCACAGTGCCTGCGGGCAGCTGTTATGGGAAGGTGATCGACCCACAGAAGAGGGAACCCACGAGGGGAGAGAGACCTGCATCAATGCGCCCACCACTGGAGGTACAAAGTCCCTGAGAGTGGTGGTCCACACCAAGTCACACCGGAGGAGGCGGGTGAGCCTGAAGTGTAAACCAAAAAATCTTCTCTCTTTGATCACAATGATTGTGGTACATGCCTGAAATACTTGTTTTTATTGTAAGTGTTCATTTTTTAAACCCCATAAAGTCTAGTTTTTTTACATTATACTGGTCTGCACTATGGTTTGTATTTCTTTTACATACACTTTGCTGCGGAGCTGAGAGCTGGATACCCTATCACCTAGTGGGAATACCTGCACAGCAGAGACCATTGAGTGTCAAAACCGCTTGATTTTGACTTACATCTTGTAAGTAGACATCACATATGAGCCAAGAAAGAACGCAGAATTTATATCACTTGAATTTTATTGTCTGCACTTAGATTGTTTTTCTTGTTTTATGTTCTTTTCCCTTCATGCTCCCCCTGGATTACAACTGGAGATTTATGTGGGTAACGTCATCATTATTTGAGCAGCACTGAAGTAGGATTATATAATGTTATGTGTTCTAATCATGCATGAATGTGGCACATTCAAGAAGATTAAAATGTGTTTTTTATTTCACACATTCAGCATTATGCCTCGTTCAGGGTGCCAAAACCAGGAGTTGGAGGGAGTGCGTTAGTGAGGGAGGGCGGCAGTGTGATGGCCAATGTGTGTTGATACTGTCAGCAGATTTAATCAAGTGTTGAGGAGGCAGGGATGGGGAGGGGATACAGACGCCAGGTTAGGGATAGAAGTTGCACTCTTGAACTCATTCTCAAGAATGATGTAATTGGCTGCCTAGGTCACAGTGACGCTGCAGCAGCTTAAATAAACGTATGGTTTGCTTCATTGAACTTTAGCCTGCATAAACTCCATACTTCGCAGACAGGCCAGCTGCTACCATGACATCCACAGTTCAGATTAAATACATTGTACCTCATGTCCGCACGCACTGCCTCCAAAGGAAGCACCCTAAACGAGGCCTAACAGTTACACGACAGGGGATTGGACAATAACTCAGACACAATTGGACTCCTCCCCTCCATTAATGCAACATTTGTATGTAACATTATGTTGATGTGTGGGTGGGGTGGAGTGGGGTGGGGGGATGGGGTTCATGGTTATGATAACTGTTACAACTCCATTTTGAATTTGAGGTGTGGTGTGTGCGTTTATTATGTTCTGTGTACCACCATTTTGTGTGTGTATAGCGAATGTGTTGTGTGTGTACACAGAGGGAGAGTAACAGTATGGATATAGATATATGCTGTGTATGGGGGAATATATAGTATGTCATGTATGTATACAGATGGCGACATTAAAACACATATACATACACTGGCGACACAGTTTATTACACTGCGGCCAGATCCGCAAGCCGGGAGATTTCCCGGCTTGCTAGTGGCCGCCCCTCGGCGTGCCGCGCGTCATAGACGCGCGGTCACGCGTCTTCGGGAGCGTGCGCCCCCTGCACGCGCGTCCAGGGGCTCCCCGAGGGAGCCCTGGTGTCCCGCGATCGCGGGACAGCGGCAGGGGGTTCCGGGGGACCCGGCGGACCCGGCAGCGGTAGGGAGAGCGCCCCGATCGGAGGGCGCTCTTCCGCTGCTTCGGCGCGCGCCCGTCACTCTCGGGCGCGCGCCAGGCTACTGCTGCGGCACAGAACGGGCAAATGCTCGAATAAACTGTGCCGCAGCAGTAACTATACAAAAAGGAATTGTTCACATGTCACATTTATACCGCTAGACATGAATAGTAATAACCTATGTAGACTGTGAAATTCATGAAAAATAATGATGTTAAAGTCACTGTACTTTGCATGCTGCCTTCAACTAGTGGAACAAGGAAATTAATCAATAATGAACATGAACTCCATTGTAATATATAAATGCAATTTTAAGTTGTAAGACTAACTGATAATGTGCATACAATTATTATCTTCTCGTATCTATTACATGCATTCTATTTAGAAATACATAAATGACATTTACATACATACATAACCTCCTTTACATACTGCCATACTTACCATGTATTACATATGACATACATAAAGGCCATGAAATCACATGTATTACAACATATTTATGCATAATCATAGGAATATAATTTGAAACATAATCAAGGATTAAAATATCTTACCTACTAAATGACCACAGAGCTGATCATATTTTGCCACAATGCCCGTCACAAGGGCTGTCATTTCTGCTTTATTAAATCTTTTATTTCTTGCCACTCTGTTTTCTTACCTTGGAGAATGTGCTGCATTGGCACCAGCCTGATGCTGACTGAACTCACCTTCTTCCAATGGAAGAGAATCCAGAAGCAATGCACCATCAGACACCACACCACCACGATGCACACCACCACCACGCACCCCCCTAAAAGCACCACGCACCCCCCCACCACCACCACCACCACCACCACGCGCAACACCACCACCAGTTCCCTAACTCACACAAGCAGCACTCACGCTCGTATCACTCCCCTCTCTCACACGGCTACTCACACGAGAAGCACTCACCCTTGCATCACTCCCCTCTCTCAAACGACTACTCACACGAACAGCAGCACTCACCCTAGCATCACTCCCCTCTCTCAAACGGCTACTCACACGAGAAGCACTCACCCTTGCATCACTCTCACACGACTTCTCACAGGAGCAACACTCACACCAGCATCACTGTCCTGACTCACAGCACTGAACTCAGCATCAACACTGTCAGCAACATCACTTTCCTGACTCACATCACTCACCCCAGCATCAGTCCTCTGACTCCCACGCCTCCCGTCCATACCTGTAGCACTCACAAGCAACACAAAAAAAAAACTCAAACTCACTGAACAATTTCTAATACACAATAACAACAAATTGAAAACAAAATATAACAGCACAAAACAAATCAATCAACATGTCTATCAATTACTCTCACAATGCACAGCTCTGTCCGTCACTCCCTCTCTCTCTCCCAACAACACAGAGAAAGAAAATAACAAATGTTACCTTTAAATAAGCCGCACAATCACGCCATTGGTTGTTTAATCGTGCGATTCAGAAACAGAACGCCATTGGCTGTGCGTGCACGCCAGTGGCGGTCCGTGCACGCCAGTGGCGGTGCGTGCACGCCATTTCAACATTCCCACCAAGCGAGTCGCCATATTTGCAAATGGTGGTGGCGCATTGATTCACCGCTGATTCGCCCATTCCTGCATACAGCGACTTTAACACGCCAAAAACATGGCGAATTGCTAAACTGGCTAATGCATTTTTTCGCTGCTTACTGCATGATGCCCCATGTTTGTTGGATTTTGGGACATGACCAGAATATATGCAGAATATTCCCCACTTCGCCACAACCACGCCAGCATAGTGGAGGGACCCCTGGGAGAAAAGAGTGCAGTCTGGCAGGAGTCATGTACCATCTGTATATTAACTTGTAAATATTCTCTTTTATTACAACGCACGATGAATTTTTGGAGGCAGCTTCCCAGTTGTCTTTCCAGGTATCGAGATCTATACAGACGTTAAGATCTTTTTCCCAGGATACCATATATTTATCGGGGGTTTGATTGCTCTTGATAGAGGATAGACTTTGATAAATTCTGGAGATGATGCCCTTTGTGTGGGACTGGTGTAAACACCAATCCTCAAACAGAGTTAAAGTATGGGGTTGGCTTGATTTATAGGCTGATTGGATATAATGTCTAACCTGGAGAAATCTGAAAAAATCGGAAGAGGGGATATCATGATTTGTTTACAGAGAAGCGAATGGGGGGACTTTCCCTTGAACGAGAATATCTTTGACTCTCATGAGTCCTTTTTGAACCCAGATATGGGAGAGCGGGTTTTCTGTGTAAAAAGGAAGAGAGGGGTCCGAGAATAGGGGTTTCATGAGGGAAGGGGTACCGGTTAATTGAAACTTGGATTTGAGGGAGTCCCAGATATTACAGGCAAATGATAACACCGGGTTCTTGAAACTCTCGGGTGGTCTAGACTTTTTGTTAAGCCAGAGAAGATTTTTATTCTGCATGGGGAACAAATCAAATCCTCTATCTCGACCCACCTCCTTTCGGTTGGGTTTGAATGCCAGCTAACAAGTTGCCCTAATTGAGCTGCTCTATAGTAGTTTTGTAAATTTGGAAGAGCTAAGCCTCTTTCTGATTTGAACTTATAAAGAATATCTTTGCGATCTCTAGGTCGCCTGTTTTGCCAGACAAACTTCAAAATTTTCATCTGAATATTATTCAAATCTTTCTGACAGATTTTAACCGGGAGAGTTTGAAAGAGATAGAGGAGTCTAGGTAAAACATTCATTTTAATAGTAGTTATTCTCCCAAACCAAGATATTATATATGGGTTCCAAGTGGCTAAGTCCTTGACTATCTGGTCAATAAAGGGTTTAAAATTTGCGTTGTATAAAGTTGAATAATTTTTTGTTAGTTGAACCCCTAGATATTTAATATGGTTCGCAGTCCATGTGAAGTCAAAATTTAGTTGGAGTAATTTTACTAATTCTTTAGGGAGATTTAAACTGACGGCCATGGATTTGGAATGATTAATTTTATAACCTAGAGACAATAGGGAAAAAAACCTGGCGCTTACCTTTAGCTTAATATATGAGGTGTGCTTACAATGTGGCAGTAAATTAGACCACGGCTCTATGACAGATGCTTTGAGCCAGCATGAAGTTCCCCTCTGCTTCAACCCCAGGGAAGGGTTAATCCGGAACCCTTTCAAAGATATAGAGACATACAAGCAATGGGGGAGCGTGGGATTAGAATAACATTTAAGAATAAAAAACAATAAAATTATTGTGGTTACAACAATAATGCTGGGGGTTGGTGAAAATACTAAATACACTTACACGGCCATGTGCAAGCAGAAACGGTGATGTGGTTTCTTTTAGCAATTCCAGTCACTCCCAACAACAAGTATTGGTGGTTTAAAGGGTTTTAAAATAAATATATAAATATATCTGTACTCACACGGCCGTGTGTGAGTCCTTGAAGAAAGTTGGTAACTTTGGGGTTAAATTAAACCATCTGCATCTCCCCCCAGTGTAGACTCTTCTATGTCTGCAACCAACGTGGGGTTCTAACCCCGGTCTTGGGCATCAGATGGGGACTCTCCCCGGTGGTGGTGGTAGGGGGGGGAGTAGGTAGAGAAAGTGAGGCACGTTGTCAGTAGGTTTTAAAACACATTTATTAGTTTTAAAAGCAATTGGTTAAACAAGACTCACATACATACATAGTGGTTGGACCCCTGGCCTCCTCGTGCAGTCCAGGATACAGTTTTAGCAGCCGTTTATGCAAATCACGCGTCCGTGATGCAGGAGAAAAAAACTCTTTCTCCTTGTCTGCAATGGCTGCCTGGTTGATCCGGCTACGGGACAAATTCAGCAGGAACTTTAGAGCTACGCGTTTCGCCGAGTCATCGGCTTCCTCAGGCTCATATTCTGACGTGGAGGGGGTCTCTGAGTTTTATAAACCCCCTGTATAATCAAAGTTTAATTGGGGCGGGCTGTGTTTAATAAAGCCCTAATTACAACGTTTTATTAATGAGATTTACATATTTCATGTTCTGTAATCACACTGTCTTGCCTTTTAAAATTAGTTTAAGCTAAAACGTTCTTGTATACTTAAATTGATATCCCTATCTATCGGGGTTAATAGATGACTGCAGTAAAATACATACTTGTTAATTATTTAATGAGATAATTTTATCAGAGTATTATCAAATCTATTTTTAAACTTCACACACATTTAAACAATTTTATACAAATTCTACTAAAATTATAATTCACAGGTATTTTGGTTTTAAGACCTCCAATGGGGTCCATCTAATCATATGTCAGAATTGGTCATCTGGTGATAATAGTGCAAAGTGTACTTGCTCCTTGAACTTGATTAAAAATTATTACCATGTAGATTTATAAACACATATAAATTAGTTAAAACATTTTGGCTATCAAAGTGCCCAAATCCTTAAACTCTTCTTGACCTATATTAATAACAATGAGGTTAATCTGAGTTTCACATCAGAGATGAGCACAGAGAGCATCAACTTCCTTGACCTAACCATCTACATTGAGAAAAATATTCTCAGAACTAAGACCTATTTCAAGGAAGTAGATGCTAATAACTTCTTACTAAACAGCAGTTGCCACCATCAAAAATGGCTAAAAAATATTCCGTTCGGACAATTCAGACGAATTAGACGGAACTGCTCAGAGGTCGAGATCTATAGAGAACAAGCAGGAGTTCTGCAAACCAGATTCGAAGAAAGGCAATATAAACAGGATTTAATTGCAGAAGCACATATGAGAGCTCTGAACTTAAATAAAGAAGAATTGATGGTACCCAAGCAAAAAAGAGAAACCACCAATAACACCGTTCCATTTATAACAAGATATAACAACGAGGCCCAAAATATTAAAAAGATTTTAATGAAACATTGGCACGTGCTGTGCAAAGACACACTATTAAAAGACTATCTGCCAGAAACACCCCGTGTCATCTTCAGAAGGGCGGAGAACATTAAAAACAAACTAGTGCCCAGCGTATACAGGAAGGAAATTGAGATTTAAGACAATAACTGGTTACCTAAACCGATGGGGTTTTTTAAATGTTTTGAATGCAAGGCCTGTAAACACGCGATGACTGATAAAATAGAATTCAGCTCAAATGTTACAAAGGAGGGGTTTAAGACCAAACAACTCATCACATGCAAAACCAAATACGTGGTATATATGCTCCAATGCCCATGTGGACTCCAGTATGTGGGCCGGACCATAAGAAGTCTTAGGACCCGCATACTGGAACACTTGGGCAATATTAGAAGGGGAATGACCACCCATAGTGTGCCCCTTCATTTTATCCAGAAACATGGGGGGGACCCCTCAGGACTACTTTACAGGGGATTAGAAGTGGTCCCTGAGAATTGGAGGGGGGTGATAGATTGAGACGTTTACGGCAGAGGGAGACGTTTTGGATATACCGTTTGAAATCCATGTCCCCCTCAGGCCTCAACGTCGACCTCGATATCGCTGCTTTCAATTGAATAATTAAATTAAATCTTATTGGGCTACTGAGGCATTCATTAAACCATATAGAGTTATGAGGGAGGAACTTTTTATCCCTATCTAGAACCATAAGAAAATTGGATTAGATGTGGGTTTGACTGTATTTCCCCTCTCCCCTTCTTCTTTTACAGTTCCATTCATTTACAGTTCCATTCTGTTACAGTTCCCTTTAGTTCCCTAGATTTTCTTTGTCCAGCGTCAGTTCCCTTTTTAGTTTTAGTTTTTAGTTGTCAGTCTTGTTTTTAGTTTTTTAGTTTATAGCTTTTAGATTTAGAATGATAATAATATTTTGTGCGACTATTATATAAGTGATCAATTTTTAAAATGGAACATATTGCGTATGATCCATTTATAATTGTTTTTAACCAATGCATAACCCTGACGGGGATGGGTAATTTGCTTTTTATATTAAAGGATTTGGGCACTTTGATAGCCAAAATGTTTTAACTAATTTATATGTGTTTATAAATCTACATGGTAATAATTTTTAATCAAGTTCAAGGAGCAAGTACACTTTGCACTATTATCACCAGATGACCAATTCTGACATATGATTAGATGGACCCCATTGGAGGTCTTAAAACCAAAATACCTGTGAATTATAATTTTAGTAGAATTTGTATAAAATTGTTTAAATGTGTGTGAAGTTTAAAAATAGATTTGATAATACTCTGATAAAATTATCTCATTAAATAATTAACAAGTATGTATTTTACTGCAGTCATCTATTAACCCCGATAGATAGGGATATCAATTTAAGTATACAAGAACGTTTTAGCTTAAACTAATTTTAAAAGGCAAGACAGTGTGATTACAGAACATGAAATATGTAAATCTCATTAATAAAACGTTGTAATTAGGGCTTTATTAAACACAGCCCGCCCCAATTAAACTTTGATTATACAGGGGGTTTATAAAACTCAGAGACCCCCTCCACGTCAGAATATGAGCCTGAGGAAGCCGATGACTCGGCGAAACGCGTAGCTCTAAAGTTCCTGCTGAATTTGGCCCAACGTGGCTCCCGTAGCCGGATCAACCAGGCAGCCATTGCAGACAAGGAGAAAGAGTTTTTTTCTCCTGCATCACGGACGCGTGATTTGCATAAACGGCTGCTAAAACTGTATCCTGGACTGCACGAGGAGGCCAGGGGTCCAACCACTATGTATGTATGTGAGTCTTGTTTAACCAATTGCTTTTAAAACTAATAAATGTGTTTTAAAACCTACTGACAACGTGCCTCACTTTCTCTACCTACTCCCCCCCCTACCACCACCACCGGGGAGAGTCCCCATCTGATGCCCAAGACCGGGGTTAGAACCCCACGTTGGTTGCAGACATAGAAGAGTCTACACTGGGGGGAGATGCAGATGGGTTAATTTAACCCCAAAGTTACCAACTTTCTGCAAGGACTCACACACGGCCGTGTGAGTACAGATATATTTATATATTTATTTTAAAACCCTTTAAACCACCAATTCTTGTTGTTGGGAGTGACTGGAATTGCTAAAAGAAACCACATCACCGTGTCTGCTTGCACATGGCCGTGTAAGTGTATTTAGTATTTTCACCAACCCCCAGCATTATTGTTGTAACCACAATAATTTTATTGTTTTTTATTCTTAAATGTTATTCTAATCCCACGCTCCCCCATTGCTTGTATGTCTCTATAATTTTATAACCTGAAAGTGAGCCGAATTCTGATAGAACCTGAAAAAGGTTAGGGAGGGATGTGAGAGGTTTTGAAAGCGTCAATAGTATATCGTCCGCAAAAAGAGCTATTTTGAATTCTTCCTGACCAACAGAAATACCCGCAATATTGGGGTTCATCCTTATCTGGCATGCTAATGGCTCTACGGCTAAGGCAAACAACAAAGGTGAGAGCAGACACCCCTGCCTAGTTCCATTTAATATTGGGAAGGGGTCAGACAAAGAGCTGTTCGTCCTCACAGTGGCCGTTGGTGTGTTTATACTATTTAAATTTTGGCTGTGAATCCCATCTGCGAAAGCGTAGCTGACATAAACTGCCAATCTAATTGATCGAATGCTTTTTCTGTGTCTAAAGAGGGTAATAGAGATGGGCACTCTGTAAGGTTTGCTACGTGTATTAGATTCACTGTCCTCCTTGTGTTGTCAAGGGCTTGTCTGCCCAGGACAAACCCCACCTGGTCCGGATAAACCAATTTAGGGAGGATACTATTTAATCTGTTGGCCAGGATCTTTGTGTATAGTTTTAGGTCTGTATTTAACAGCTAAATAGGTCTGTAGCTAGAACACAACAGAGGATCTTTCCTCTCTTTGGGGATTACCACTATGGTAGCTTGGAGCATATCTCTAGGAGGGGGAAGGCCTAGTTGCATCTCATTGAATACTTTGGTAAGAAATGGGAGGAGAGTTGAGGAATATTTCTTGTAATAAAGATTAGAAAATCCACCCGGACCAGGGGCCCTCCCAATTTTCAGGGATTCTATTGCTTCCATAATTTCCAGGGGCTCTATAATTTTTTTTAAGGTTTGTGAAGTCATTTGGGTCTAGAGTGGGGAGTCGGCATTTTGCTAGGTAATTCCAGATCTTTATTGCTCTTTTCTCTTTAGCCGAGTCTCGGACTGGGCCTGGTAGATTGTAAAGGGATGTGTAGTAGTCCCTAAATGCATCACTTATAATTTTGGGGTTGTGAGATACTGAGCCATTTTTGGTGTAGATGTTATGAATTTTAGCTTTAGCTTGTTTTTGCTTTAATTTACGTGCCAGCATTCTATCAGCTTTATTACTTTTTTCATAGTATTTCTGTTGGATGCATCTTATAGCTCTTTCTGCGTTTGACACTAACAAAAGGTTTAGTTCGCCCCTCACTGAGATCATTTGCCTGTAATTTTTCCGAGAGGGGTTTGACTTGTAAATAGATTCTAGTTCTGATAGTTTTTGTGTTAGTATTTCAATTTGTTTTTTTTTTCTTTTTTTTCCCCGAGAAGCCAGGGCAATCAGTTTGCCTCTTATCACTGATTTGTGGGCTTCCCACAGGGTAAAAGAGGAGACCTCTGGGGTATTGTTTATTTCAAAGTATTGGGCCAGGTCTTTTTCTATTAATTGGAGATTTTGTGGGTTCAATAGTAGGGATTCATTCATTCACGACCTTGTTATATTTTTGGGAGTGAGACCTACTAGTCTGGTTATAAGTGTAGAATGGTCTGACCAAGCAGAGGGGGCGATTACTGCTGAGGAGATATTATCACTAATTTGTTGGTCTATTAGTATCTAGTCAATTCGAGAATAGCTATTATGGGGGTGAGAAAAAAAGGAAAAGTCCTTTACTTTGTTATTTGCTAATCTCCAGGAGTCTACCAACAGCAGCTCCTTGGTCATAGATATGAGACCCCAGGTAGAGGGAGCTATTTTTTGTGGTGGTGGGAGACTGGGGGATTTATCTAAATTTGGGTCCATAATTGCATTTAAGTCTCCTGCTACAATTAAAAGGCCTTTCTGGACGGAAAGGATTCAACTTTTTAGTTCTTGGAAGAAAGATTCTTGATTGTCATTAGGGGCGTAAGTGTTGACTATTGTTATATCGGTAGAGTCCAGTGACCCAGTAATAATTAGAATTCTTCCAGCGAGGTCACATTTAATTTTGTCTACTTTGAAATTAAAATTTTTATGGAGGAGTCTAGCTACGCCATTCTTTTTCGTGGGAGCTGAAGTGTGGTAGATTAGAGGGTAGTCACAGCTAAACAACAGCGATTGCTCCTCTTTTTTCAGATGGGTCTCTTGTAACAGAATTATATCTCCTGCCAGTCTTTTGGCTTCCGAAAGAGCAATACGTCTCTTTCGGGGGGTGTTTAAGCCCTTGGTGTTTTGGGATATTATATTAATGGGCATGGTGGTGGTTCAGAGTTCTGTGATACAAGTGAACAGAGTGATAACTTGCATATAGTTGAATGGTCGGTATCTCCGTCTTCAGAAACAATCTGGTATGGGAACATATACAACGAGAGATATACATATTATTCCATAAAAGTGGTAAATGCTTGCAAAACTTGGAGGAGGGGAAGGGTAGAGGTGGGAAGGAGGGATAAACCGAGGACCCCGGCTTCCAAACATTGTTTGGGGGGACCAGCCATAGTGGAACCCGTGGTGCGAGTCTCTTGCACTCACAGGTTAAGTGAACATGAGGGGGGCGGGCAGTAGCCTAGCGGCTCGACGCCGCAGTGCTCCTTTATTTAGGAGCTAAGCTTTCGAAAAGGGAAAACAAAATTACCCCAAAGAGTGCGGGGTTGGTTGTGTGTCTGATCTTACACATCAGGGGAATGGAAACAAGAATGGGGGGTATTGAACGTTATAACTGTTTACAGCAACATTTCCTTACTCAATTTAAAAAAAAGTATTAAGTAGGATTGGGTGGAAACTATGATTGGCAGGCTCTGCACTCGAAGTCTAAGGGGGGGAGAGGGACAAAAAAACATGGAAAAAATCACCTGGGCTGTAGCCTCTATTATTTTAGTCTCTAATAAAAATGTAGTAGTTGAACTTTGGGATACCAAATCAATTTTAGGCAACATAACGGTCTAAAACGTGTATTGTAAAAACATTTCTATCTAGAAAATAGTTCCAAGCAAACATTGTATATCCGTCCCTCTAAGTGTTCAAATTAGTACAAACTGACTGTCAAACTTTAAATGTCTCAACTTTGTGGGAAACATGGGAGAACAGCTCCACAGTGAACAAGAACATAGCCTGTGTTTTGGGGTTTGCACACTTTAGAAACTTAGAAACTAAACTCAGTGGTTTCTTGACGTGCAGGTTGTCGTGGTCATGGTCGAGTTGGTCGAGTCTCAGCTTGCACCTTATCCCGTTGTGATTTGCCTGTCGTCTTGAATAGGTGTTAGGAGAGTTTCCAGCTCTAGTTTTTCAAGTGGGTTGGGTCCTTGCTCGCCCAGAGGTTGGAACCTTTGCCCATGTCTGGCGTTGTGCCTTAGGTGATTGACTAGGCCTTTGAGAGGTTTCCGGATCTTCTGGTTCGAGTAGGCCCAATGATCGTAGTTTTGACTCACCCTCTGCTGGTGAGAGTAGAATATGCATAGTTTCTTGATAGGTGAATAGTAGTTTACACGGGAAGCCCCAGCGGTAGCGGATTTTGTTGTTCCGCAGCGAGTTGGTGATCTGGCGAACATTCTCCGTTTGTTCAGCGTGGTTTGAGCCAAGTCCGGGAAGATGAGGAGTGGAACATTATCTTACTCTATCTTTGGGGTTGTTCTAGCGACTCTCAATATTTCCTCTTTAATACGGAAATAGTGTAGGCATGTGATCACGTCCCGTGGCTTCGCTGGTTCTAGGCCTTTCGGTCTAGGAAGCCTATGTGCTCTGTCCATCTGAAGTTTTTCATCCGATGTTTCGGGTAACAGGGACTTGTAAAGCCGGGTGAGATATGTGTCAAGTTGGGCGTTGTCCACTTCTTCCGGGACGCTTCTGATCCGCAGGTTATTGCGTCATGACCGGTTCTCCGTGTCTTCTAGTTTTTGAAGATTATTTTGACTGCGGTTTTTAATTCTTCGATTTCTTGCGCTTGGGACTCTTGTACCAGGGCGGTGTTATCCACCTTCTCCTCCACTTCCACAATGCGGTCTCCTATAGACGCAATCTCGACTCTAATGCTGTGGCGGAAGCTCTGCATCTCGGAGTGAAAGGAGCTTTTTAATTCCTGTACAAAACCCATCATTGCTTTGCGGGTAAGCGGGGCTTCCGTCTCCTCTCCAGAGTCTGGATCTGATTCTGTGTCTCCGTCTGTGGTGGGCGCTTCTTGGTCTTTTGAGCTTTGTTTTTTGAAGAAGAGGGAAGCCTCCCGCTGGACCGCTGTTTTTTTTGGTTGTTTAGTGGATGGCATTTTTGTTGTTTAGACAGTCAATTTTTGCTGAAAGTAGAGCTAGATGTGTTTAAATGGTGTAAACAGGTTTTAAATTGAGGTGAGCCCCCTCATTCTTGAAATGTCCCGATCATACACACATTATTTAAATTTCTTTATTTGGTTTTGGTTGAGCTTTATTCCTTGGTATTTTGGACCCTTTTGTCTCATCTGGGCTGTTGACCCTGCACTGGGCACAGTTTTTCAATTTGAAGGGGATAGTGGGACTCAATGTATGCTTTAATTGAAGGGGGGGGGGAGAGGAGTGTTTCTTTATTTGTGTTTTTTTTTGTGTTTTATTTTTTGGCCACCAGGTTTGTATTTGCAGCTTGCAGCAGCTGCAGTGAACAGGCTGGGTGTACCAAGAAGGCCACCAGCCTCCCCGCAGCAGGGCCACTCGAGCTAGAAGCCTCCTTCTCTCCAGGTGAGTCTCCCCCTCTCCTTCGGGGCCCACAGGTTCCCGTGTCAGCAGGGGGGGTTGCCTGCCCTGGTTCTGCCTTGGCTGCACGCCTGTGTGCCCCTTCCTGCACCTCACACACCGGCCGGCGCCATCTTGGGGCTCTGGTTTGGTGCAGGTGCTCCGGGGCTGTCGGGACGGGGGGGGGGAAGCGGGCGACCACTGCTCCGTCCCCAGATCTGTCCCTGCACTGCACTGTGATGTGGGGGTTTTCCCTTACCTCCGTTTGTGTCGGGGGACTCAGGGAACGGCCGCTACCTCTGCCGCGCGATCCCGGCGACCATTTTGAGGATGTTGAGGTGAAGGGGGGGAGCTCTCGGACGGGAGCGAATCCCCTGCTCTCTCGTTCTACCGCGACTGGAATCGCCCAGACTCCTCTCCTCCACGTCCCAGCACTGTAGGTAACTTTTTGGGGGGGCTTTTCCCCGAGTTTTAGGGGCTTTGTTTCGCCCTTACAGTGGGTTGTTTGGGGAGCTCAGCAATGTGCGACTAGCTCGCTCGGCTTCCTGGCCACGCCCCCGCTCGCCATTGTTTATATATTTTATTTATTTTACTTTAAGAGATCTCTCTTTGTCCTTTCAAGCGCTGTTTTTTTATTTTTAAAATTGAATGCTTTGCTCAGGATATAAGCATTTGAATGATGAAGTGCCTGGGAGATTAAAATGAAGCTCTCCCCTGAGCCCATTGCTGTCTAATGGTTGCCACTGTATCCGCAGAAGATAGAGATTCATTTTTATTAACACTAGAAAGGTTTTTTTTTTTTAAGTGCAGGACATGCTCAAGAGACAAGATACTAACATAATAAGAGATAAACTCACATGGGCTTCTGGGAGGGATCATTGCTCTACATACGGTGTCGATGTGCAGCAATTTTTTATATTGTATTTGTATTTTAAAAATTCACAGAGCCCTGAAGTGGCATATACTCTTCTAGGGCTGAAGGAGGAACTCAGTGATAATGTCACTGCCTTTGAAGTGGATGAAATTGGTCTGAATCCCAGTGCCGGCTCTCCTTGTAACCATCGGCAAGTCACTCAAACTCTTGTACCTCAGATACAGTACCCCAATTACATTGTAAGTTCTACAGGACAGGGGCTCATTGTGTCTGTAAATGTCTATGTACAGCGCTTGGTACACTACCATCACTTTATAAGAATTTAAATATTATTAGTAGTATTATTATAGGTAACAATTAGTGTCACAATAGAAAACGGAGCAATGCATCAAAACAAATTTCTATGGTATGTATGTATGTATGTATGTATGTATGTATATCTTTATTTATACAGCACCCACAATATATTCAGCACTGTATAAACAGACAATACAGTGCATGGAATTATAATACAATAAGTGTAAAAAACATAATCAGACAATAGGAAAGGAAATCCCTGAGAGCTTACAATCTAAGTGGTACGTTGGTAGACTTACAGAGATAGCAGGAAGAAGATAGGCGTAGATAGAGCACAGCTCCAGACATCCTGTGGTAAATATCCAGGAAAACAGACCAGGCCACTCCAAAGTAATAACAAAAAGAGGTTATTTAATGCTGGCTAAACATTTAGGGAAAAAGGGGACTGAATGAACGCACCTACGCGTTTCGTACAAGAGTACTTTATCAAGACCTTGATTCAGTCCCCCTGGTCTGTTTTCCTGGATATTTACCACAGGATGTCTGGAGCTGTGCTCTATCTATGCCTATCTTCTTCCTTTATCTACATCAGATGGATCGCACGCTGAAGATTTTGTGAGTGCCCCTTGGACAGTACAGGTAAAGTGCCGCAGTGCCTTATTCAAATCCTGTCTCCCATGGACATTGTTCCTCTTGAATACTATTACTGATTGGGTGGTTATATTGTGTACATCATTGTGGATGTGTAAGCCGACTCCACCAGTCACATTCCCCTTCAGTTGTTTTACATTTAGTTGGGGGGCACTCCACTATCACTGGACTACCAATTATGGATTTATGATGTTATTACCATATGCAAACGGAACCTGGTTCAATTATTGAGCACCACATACACCACGTTTTCTTTACAGAGATAGCAGGTGAGGGAATAAGTGCAGAAGATGACAGGGCTTGGTCACAATGGTTGGCAGGAATGACTGTGGGTGTGTGACCATACAGTAGCAATTAGTCCGAGCTAAAAAAAATGCTTAAATTAAGAGGTAAGGTTTGACTTAAAGATGGGAAGAGAAGGGGCTTGACGTATACGGTGCGTGAGACAATTCCATAGGTAAGGAGCAATGAGGGAAAAGTTTTTAAGGCGAGAGAGAGAGCAGAAGTGGTCAAAGGAGTGGAGAGGAGGCAGTGACGAGTGCTGGAGACGAGTGGGACATAACGAGAGATCAACTCTGATATGTAGGAAGGAACTAATAAGTGGATAGCCTTAAAAGGTAAGGAGGAGAACTTTGTAGGTGATCCAAAATTTGATGGGAAGCCAGGAGAGGGATTTAAGGAGAAGATGAGCAGAGACTGTTTGGGGAGAAAGTGAGATTATTTTAGCAGCAGAATTTTGAATAGATTGCTAAGGAGAAAGTTGTGAGGCAGGGAGGACTGTTAGCAGTATATTACAATAATCCAGCCAGGAGAGGATAAGGGCGTGCATTAGAGTTTTAGCAGTAGATTGATAGAGAAAAGGGCGGATCTTGGCAAAATACTGAAGAAGAAGCGACAAGTTTTATCCGTGCAGTGAATGTGAATGAAGAAGGAAAGGGAGGAGTCTAATGTCACTCCTAGGGAACGTGCTCTATCAACAGGATAGATGGTAGTACCATTTACTGTGATTAAAAAAGGGGACACCAACAGACAGAACAGCAGAAGATGAAGACATATTAGCAACAAAGACGGAAAATGTGCGATGGGAGAAGTATGATGATAACCAGGATAGAGCTTTGTTGCGGATACCAAGAGGGTTTAGAATATGAAGGAGAAGAGAGTGATTGACAATATCAAAAGCAGCAGAGGATTAGTAGAGAAAAGTGACCTACGGATTTTGCTTCATGTAGATCATTTGTTACTTTAGTGAGCATAGTCTCTGTTGAGCGAGCTGTACTAAACCGAGATTGTAAAGAGTCCAGAAGGACATGGGAATTTAGAAAGTTGACCATAAGGGAGAACACAAGTTGTTTTAGCAATTTGGAGGCAGTTAGTTACTATGGGTAGGTTGTTTTTGAGAATAGATGCAACCACTGCATGTAAGAGGGGAACATGCCAGAGGACAAGGAGGAATTGAAGATGTGGGATAGAGTAGGGACAGAGACAGGAGTACGAGTTCTTGTAGGGTGTGAGGGAATAGGATCGAGAGGGCATGTGGTTGTGTGATGGCAGGGGCAATGTGGCTCTCATAATAAAGGTTAAGCCCAGCCATTGCTCCTATCGTGTGGATAGATATGGAGTATTGCCCATGTACATCCATCTTATTGTGGTTTCTTTTGGCCCATAATCATATATTTGAAACTGTATAAATAGAATACATATAAATAGAAATGGCACATTTTGGCTTTGATGTAAAGTTTACATGGAGTATGAAACCATATTCAAAACATTTAAATTATGAAGTTAGAAATATAACTGTCATAAAAGCATGTTTGATTGTTTGTTATTCTTACAGATATTTTTGCAGGCTGTGATACTTTTAGTTGGACCAACATGCAATATAGTTATGGATGCTACTGAACAAAAGTCTTTCACTATTGATGTCAAAAGACTAATCTTTGTAACTTATGTGCAACAACATCTACAGTATGAACTATGATGTTTGTACAATGAATGGTATTGCAACCTGTCTATTTTTCAGCAAGGTCAATTCAGTAATGAGAAATATGTTCAGGTAAGATTTATTTTTTATTTTTATTATACACGTTCTTGGCATGTTTCCTTGTCTTAATCATCAAGTCATTGTTCTTTTAATTTATGCTTCTTGGGCTCATTGAACAGGTAGACAATCGTGACTCCTGAGCAGCCCATATTAACTCATTGTTTCTGTATTTACTAAGTGCTATTCTCCCGAAAGATACCTTCAGATGCCAGAAGACTTCTTACGAACTATTCACTTTAATGGGCTCTGTGTTTTCTAGTGCTATGAAGGTGTCTTGCCAGAGAACTGCTTTTGTAATATAAATAATATTAAGTGAAAAACAACAAGGATCATATTTACTAAGCAGTCTTCTGCCATTAGACACCCTCCGGCATTGGAAGACAACTTGCAAGCCATTGATTTGAAAGTGTTTGAACATGTACGTTTTATGGCAGAAGACTGCTTAGTACAGTAATAATATAATAAAAATAGCATGTTTTTGTATAGCGCTGCTAGTTATATGTAGCGCTTTACAGGCACAGGTCCCTGCCCCGTGGAGCTTACAATCTATGTTTTTGGTGCCTAAGGCACAGTGAGATAAAGTGACTTGCCCAATGTCACAAGGAGCCGACACCGGGAATTGAACCAGACTCCCCTGCTTCCAACTCTCAGTGCCACTCAGTGTCTTTTACTCACTGTGCCACCCCCTCTCCCTATGTACAGTATGGACTTAAATCTTATGAAGATAAAAAGTGCACTGAAGTGGTTTGAATTAAAATTTTTGTTTACTGTCTATATTTAAGTAATAATCCCCTCAGAACAGGGCATTACTGGCCAATAATGCCCTGTTCTGAGGGGATTATTACTATTATAGGCTAAAAGTAGGCTTTTTTCATAAAATAATTGACACTTTTGTATAGATATATAAATCGGAACTACGCTTATGCACCTGTAGGAAAAATAAGTAAAGTAGAAAATGAGAGGGGTGAGGTGAGGGGGGGAGGGGGGAGAGGGAGAGGGGGGAGAACAGAGATGTTAGGGGGGAGAAGAGAGAGAGATGACGGGGGAAAGAAGAGGATGGGGGGGAGAAGAGGACGAAGGGGGAAGAAGAAAGAGAGGTGAGGGGGAGAAGAGAGAGGTGAAGGGGTTGGAGGAGAGAGAGGTGATGGAGTAAGAAAGGGGTGAGGTGGAGTAAGAGAGAGGTGAGGGGTAATAGAGAAGTGAGGTTGTAAGAGAGAGGTGAGGGTGGTAAGAGAGAGAAGGGGGTAGAGGGGGAGGGAGGGAGAGAGGGGGGAGAGAGAGGAGAGAGAAGTGAGGGGGGAAGAGAAGTGAGGGGGAAGAGAGAGGTGAGGGGGGATAAGAGAGAGGTGAGGGGGGGTAAGATAGAGGTGAGGGGGTAAGAGAGAGATGGGGTAGAGGGGGAGGGGGAGAAGGGAGGGAGAGAGGGGGAGGGAGAAGTGAGGGGAGAGAAGTGAGGGGTAAGAGAGAGGTGAGGGGAGAAGAGAGACAGGTGAGGGGAAAAGAGAAAGGTGAGGGGAGAAGAGAGGTGATGGGAGAAGGGAGAGGGGTGAAGGGGGAAGAGAGAGTGGTGAGGGGAGAAAAGAGAAGTGGGGTGGAGGGAAGGGGGGAGTGGACGGGGGGAGCTGGGTGGAGGGGAGGGCCAGGGCGGGAAGTGGGGGGACAGTGATATTAACAACAACTAAATAAAAAGCAAATACAAATTACCTCACAAGGTACTGTATTGAAGTGAGAAATATTACTTTGTTGCAAGTAACAAAGTTACCAGTTGGGACACACAGCTTCTGACAGCACTAGCAGCTGTGAGAGAGGGAGAGACTGCATATGCTGCCGAGCTGAGCCGTGTGAGGAGAGGTGCTGTGAGTATAGGAGAGACTACATACTGTATGCTGCCGAGCTGAGTGAGGAGAGGAGCGGAGGTGCTGCCGGAGCTTGGACCATGAGAGGTATTTACAGTTAAGTTTTAAAATTGGCGTTTTTTTCACAGCACATTCTCCCTGCATCTCTGAAAGTTGAATTGGCAAGTTGCCAAACATTTCTGGTCATTGAAATTCTAACCAATCAGAGAGCAGGTATTTCAATAATGCCCGGATTTTTACTGCTTTAGCCTATAATTTCAAGTACTGGACCTTGTATACTGTAGCAGCACTTTAGTTCGAAAATATTACTATACAAAGCATGGATAGACTGCGGGATGTAAATAACTGCATAATGGCACACATTGGCACAATTGGCCTACATAATAGCACAAAATCAGACTAATAGCCTGTCCAGAGAAAACTGTTGCATACAGTATTTCATACATCTTGATTATGGGGGTTTATTTATCAAAGTATCCCAGGTGTAACACAAAGGCAAAATATGATGCTGCAAAATAATAATAATAATAATAATAATAATAATAAAAATAAAAATAATAATAAGTATGTATGTATGTATGTATGTATATATATATATATATATATATATATATATATATATATATATATATATATATATATATATATATATATATATATATATATATATATATATATATATATATATATATATATATATATATATATGAAACCAACAAGTCCTTAGTCATTTAATAGTCTTTCAATAGTTTTTCAGCTGGGAGACATTGGTAAATAGAACCCAAGTTTTTTCTTTTATGGTTGTGCAAGTTGACAAAAATCATAAATAAACAAGTTATTACTTGTGTTCTATGTTCCGCATATCCAGGAACAGAATGCAATTTTCTGGTGGGTACTAAAATAAATGCCCGCAGAGATAATTTAAAACGGAAATATAATGGATTTATGAACTGGTCAGCCTCATTTCATA